>NC_056727.1:1235513718-1235720971 GCF_019279795.1 Protopterus annectens | reverse complement strand
GCTTTTTTGGGTGTTTTTGAACTGTAGCATCTTTCAGGGTAGCTTGTAGTACTTGCTGAGCTGCAGCACCTCCAGTTGAAAACATATTATTTTTAAACATGTTTCCATTTGTTTTAAGTTTAACTTACTCTGCTCATTCACAGAGTTTTGATTTCTACTTAAAAAGAAGTTCTTACTTTACTCACCAGGGCTGTTTTCTAAACAGCCCATCATTTAGATGTGTACCCCAAATAGGAAATGCATCATTTAGATGTATACCCCAATAGGAAATGCTGCAACAACCCCCCCGATAGGTCCTCCTGCAATTTTATGGGGGTGAGCAGACATTCAATGGGGGTAGGTAGGACTGCTAACCAAGGTAGATAGCAGCCATTTCTCATTGGCTCACATTGTAACAGGTGACTAACACCTGAGGCAGCTTGAATGAAAATGAAAGAAAAAGATCTGTGAATGGCTTTAGACTGGCGAGAACATGAGGAAAAACTATTTTTACACCTTCTCTTCTTTAATGGTTCCACTGACTGCCAGCCAATAAGACAGCAGTAATTTTTCTTTGAATTTAACATTTTCTGTGACTGCGTGTGTGAGATACAGAGAGAGAGAGAGAGAGAGAGAAAGAAAGGTGTGTGTGTGTGTGTGTGTGTGTGTGTGTGTGTGTGTGCACGTGTAGGTAGGTGGGTACAATGGGAAGTGCAGTGGATTGCAAGCAATGTGAAGAAATACATTACTGTGACCAGACATTTGAAGTATACAGAGTTAGAAGAATGGCTGTAACTGATGGGTACATCTATGTGCATTTGTGTGCGCTTGAGGAGAAGGGATTAAAATGGTTTGCACTATATTTATCTGACAGCAACAAGTTGACTTACATTACTAAACTAATGTCTTTCGGCTTTTCCTGGTTAGGGGTTACCACAGCAGAACCAGTCCGCTAATGATTGGCAGTGGATTTTTACAGTGCCGAGATGCCAGCCAGATGCCCAACCTGCAAAGAAGGCACACCCATTCACGCATGCACTTACCTGCAGGTCTTTAAACGTCACTCGACTGCGGTGAGGACATGCAGACTCCACACAGAAGACGCTCCAGCCAAGAATCGAACCGGAAAACCCCTTTCTGTGAGGCAACAATTCTAACCGCTGCACCACCGAGGCCTTCAACTACTATGGGTATTATTTATGTATTTATTTATTCACATGAATACAGTTAGTCATTGGCTGTAATTGGTGGATGCATCTGTGGGGGTTTCAGTAGGTGGCATTGTATGCAGAAGTATATGCGTTTGATAACAATGAAGTAAAATACATTACTGTGACCATTATTTATGCATTTAATCACCTCTGTTCACAATCAGGCATCTGAGGTGTACACAATCAGTGACTATAAATAGTGGGCTCGTATGTGCCTGTCTGGAGGGGATGCAACATTCAGCATTAAGCTGAAATTATATCACTGTGGCTAATGTATATACACTTATTCATTTGATCACAGACATCTGAGGTATACACAGTCAAAATGGTTAGAATTGGTGGGCATGAGGCAGTCTGTGGATGAAACTGTCAACTCCAACTGTCATCTGATTACAATTAAACAGCTGTTGATCTGACGTGTCAGTACTAGTGTGCATTTGAGTAAAACAGCCCTTTAAGATATTACCATCTGTGCAATTACAGAAAGGTTCCAATGTGGTGATACCAATCCCTTTATTCTAGGGTACAAAGCCTATCATACATTCAGACCACTGGCAACTGCAGAGAAGTACCTATATTTACCTGTAATGCCATGGTCTCTCACCACATTCAACATGATACAAAGCTGCAAATGGTTGAAGTCTTAAATTACACTCAAAAAAATAATCATATTACAGAGAATCATAGTACTCAGTATATGACCCCCTCAAAGCATGACAAATACTTTAGTTAGAAAAGTAAACAACGGAATCAAATAACTTTCTTATGTGTGACAAACTATCCAAGCAAACTGGCTTACATGTACTTAAGTATGTTCAAAACGTTCTGCCTACTCCTGTGAATTTTATTTCTTCTTGGATAGACGTATTGATGCTTCTGTACCAGTTTGATGCAAGCATAATGGCAAATTTAAAACTAAACCCACAGGGGGAACTACCACATCAACAAACTTTATAAGTAAAAGTTTTTTGTGATCTGTAAAAGATGACACCTTCATCATTGTAAAAGGAATTTACAAATCGTAATAAATCCCTCAAACTTACTATTGGTAAATGCAAGGCCAACTGTGAATTTAGAGTGGAAACTTATTCAAAAGAATCATATGGTCTTCGTCAGCTATATTAGGAAGCTTAGCAGTAACATGCAGTTCTGTACTGAACTTATTTCTAATGGTACTACTTTACCTGACAAGGAGGACATTGCTAGTACTCCTAGACAAATTACTTTCTAAATTCACTCAATGCACCCTCCCAGCTGTCACTCCCCTCCCCCAAAATCACTTTGGACCAAATCCTTTTGGCACTTTCCAAAATTAAAAAAATACCAGTTCCATGGGTCCTGACAACATACCTGGATGTCTGTTGAGAAGGTGACTTTATATCCCTGGATGTACACGAGTTTGACGTTGTATAAAGCAGACCATGCCTGCTCCACCTGATGGAGTTATTTAGCTTTTTGAAAAGGTTAACAAGGCTACTGGTAAGGAGCAAGAAATATGAACCTTGCAAGGCCTTTAAAACCATCCCCATGCTAGACCTGTGACTATTACTTTGATTTTTTTTTTACTTGATCACACTGGGGAATTTGGAATATTTTTGGCAAGGCTTTTAATGTTCTGTAGACCTTTAATATGACATTTGAGAGGTATATGGTCACTAATGTAGCTATAATAGGTGGATACAGAAGTAGTTTGTTGATGAAAGTGACTGACTGTGTGCAAGCAACAGATGAACAGTCATTGCCCTGTTGTGATACAACACAATCTCATTTCAGTTAGCTGTACCCCTTTCAGTTGCATTTTGCAGCCTCTCCCCTTTGCTTTGAAGTCGCCAATCATTATTGGCTTCATCAGAATTTTAAAATGTATATGATACAGAATTTCTCTGGGTCTGAAAAGAGTCAAAAGAGCTACTGCTGTTACTGTTACACAAGTCCTCTGGGCCTGGATAAAGTCAGAGAGCCAAGACCTCAGCACAAGTAGCTGAACAATTACGCTGGAATGGGATTAACCAATATAATCAAATCAATTACAGATGTGGCTTTCCTTTGTTTATTTTCAGAATCTAATTATTATTAGTACTAGTAGCAGTAGTACTAGTAGTAATTAGTAGTAGTAGTAATAGTAGCAGTAGTATTTTTATTATTATTAGTAGTAGTATGTTAGAATACCATTTCTCTAATTGCTTTTAAAAATACTTACTGCAAAAATAATTTTCATACTGTAAGTTATGACCTTGACACTGTAGCATAAAAAGTTAAAAATATAGTCAATGAGCATGCATTTCCAAGAGGTTCCTCAAAGGGAAAAACATTTTCTGCTTCAAAAAAAGGCACGTACAGCAAAATACTCATGCATAAAAGTAAAAACACTCCATGCTAATATATCAACAAGTTTAAGACCCTGATACATGTTTTAACATCAAAATCATTCATATTTAAAAAAACTGAGAAAGTTTGCATTGAGTCAGTGTGTGAGTACACAAACTGCAGTCAGATTACAATACTTTTGCCAAAAACATAATTCTATGAAAAAGACTATAAATCCTGTGTCACTTCTTTATAAATACATTATTATTTTTTGATTGATCCAACTCCTGTTGCAACGTTCATGCTGTTAAGCCCTACTGTTACATGTCAATTAATGCTTACTCAGTATGAATTTACACACTTTGGTTTAAACCTGAAAGTTAAGTTCTGATTGGTTTAGACTGAAAAAAGGGAATAACCGAGGAGCAAAAGCTATGGACTTACCACAGCTGCAAATACATATGATCACGGTTCATTCTCCTCTACTCCAAGGACTAAAACACCAGCTATCTGTCTCCTTGACAACAGTAATACTTTCCTAGTCTTTCGCTCCTTCGCCTTACCCATGATACACTGCACTTTGTCACCTTACTCCACACCTAGGAATACCGGCTGGAGTGGCTACAGCTACCCCAATCACTATCCAGACAATTATGACCTCTCCTGCCAGGCTAGGAGAAGGTGGGTTGGAATATAAAGGAGGATGCACCCACAACCACGTAGTCTTACCATTATGATACGTAGATAACTTCTGAATCTGATACAGTCGAGTTCACCATCCTTTACTGCAACTGTAGGGTTCTCAGAACACCTACCTGCTTGGTCATATGAAAGCCTACCTTGAACTACAGTGGTTCTAAATGATTACCAAGCCCTGGATATTACAGCTAACTTATACTACGTAAACATGCCCAGTGAAGCCTGTATAGCACCTGTGCAGACGGAGTAACTGAAAGCATTCTGGAAGACATCAGAAGTCACTACTGCTGTCTGCTGTAGAAGAATGTGTTTTAGGTTCATTAAATAAGGATTTGCCATGCTTCTCATATGAATCTGACAGAATCACACAGCCACAAGAACAGTGTGAAACTGGATACTTTTATGCCCAATCCGATAGCGGCAATGGAGATCACTGTGAATCCTTCGTGAATTCTTCAGTATGATCCTATGGGCAACCAAACAATGTAACAGGTATTCACCTTTATTGGTATGATTAGGAAAGAACACTGGAAAGTAAACAGACTGGTTAATGCTCATCTCCGTAGCCACCTCTGGCATGAAGGTGGGATTAATATGCAAGGCCACCCTGTCCCCATGAAAAATGAGATAATAACAGGTAACACACATAAGGCTTGTAGCCTAGAAATCTGCCTCACTGATGTGATTGCTACTCAAAAAAGACCTTCAAGGAGAGGAAAGAAACAGGTTTACTTTAGTAGCTGGCTGAAAAGAAGATTATGTAAGCTTCTTCAAAACAAACAGAATTGGCTCCCTCAGCAAAAAAGCTCCCCTGAGGAAGGTCTTGCACATTTTAAGGGGGGTAGTAAATAATTCTGTCTGCAAAAATGGAAGTTTGATAGGGCTTCCACATGGACCTTAATGGAGGAGAAGCCCACACCAGTATCAAAAATGTGAGTGAAGTACTCAAGGACTAAAGGGACAGAAAGGGGGTCCATCCCATTCTTCAATGCCCAAACTAAATAAATGTGTTTGTTTGTCTTTGTACGTTTTCTTGCTATTGGGCCCTGGCAGAAACAAGGACTTGGATCACCCTTGACATAAGCTGATAAGGAGACGTCTGCAACAATGGCTACAACATCAGCACAGTGCCTGCTGCCAACAACTACAGCAATCCCAGAATCCCTGACCCTGAAAGCTTAACCTGCACTGAAGCAGACATGGAACAAATGTTGAGCCTTGGTGCTGAAGACACAAGTGCCAAAGCTGATGATGACCCACTTTTGAAAGTAGAAATTTCATACCTTGAGACCAGCATCGAAAACGAGTCAGCAGAAATATATTACTGTGACCATCAGACATTTGAAGTACACAGAATCAAGAGAGTGGATATCACTGGTGGGCACATCTGTGTGTGTTTATGTATGCCTGAGTAGAATGGATTAAAATGGTCTTCCTATAGCAACACTGGCCCAGACAGATCCACCCTGATCAGCACAGACACCTGCTGGGGAATGGAGCAGCCTCAATCTTATCTGCACCAGAACAGGGGTTGATAAGGAGGCAGTTAAAACAGACTTGAGAGCACCATCCTCCTCTGGCCCTGCAAAGGACAAGAGTGTGAAGAGGCCCTGATCCATCTGGGCCTGAAGTATGGCTCTGGAGAGCTTCTCATGGTGTATGTTAAATGACAGACAACCTGGGAGCTAGAATGAAAAACCCTCATAAGGGAAAAGATGCATTTTCTATGAAATTAACCTGATCTGGGACGCAGATCTTCCACCACTTTTAGAGCCAATTTTGACATTACAGAATCACTAGAAAACATCCTGTACATTTTCCTACAAGGTTTGGATGGGAAAGAGAGGAGACCTCTCTGAATTTCTAAGACTCTTTCCTTTTTTAATTAAAGCTAATTAGAATAATCCTTGAAGGAATTCCTACTTTTTTTTAACGCTGACCAGGTAGACTGTCCCCAGAATCTCTGCTAGAAAAGGGACTTTTAAAAAATCAACTTATCAATGCCCATTGATATAGGTCCTTTGATCTGTTTGCAAAACCTTTGGCAAATCTTCCATAAGAACAGCATTCTTAACAGGTTTTCCCTGAGAGGAACAGTTTATGCACATAAAAATGCATTTAGAGAAACCTGCCTTCTCCAAACCCAAAAATAACTCAAAACAACTAAACAGAAGGTGCTTTAGAAATGGTTAGAGATGGATACATTTTCATAAACTTGCTCACTACACAATATAGCAACCAGAAAAAGTGGAGGCTAACAGCACAAAACTAGCCAGAAGGAAGGAGAGCTGCTCCAGAATTCAGAGAAGAAGAATACTGAAATAACTGTGGAATAAACTGGCAAAGAATCACACACAAAAGACTGTCAACACGTGTCTAGAAAGAAGGATACCTGGGACTATTTCTGTCCTTGTCTAAACAGGATGAACTTCAAACAAGGTATGGACTAAGATGGCAGTCTGCAACGTATCATGGGAAAGGTGGAACAGCTAGTTTCACTGGTGTCGAGATTCTTTGAAGTATGGGATGAACTAGACCATATCAGATATTTATTCATTCATTACTTTATTTTATGTATGTATGTTAAGTATGTATTAAATGTGTAAACCTGGGTAATGCTCTCATCCAAGTGGACCAATTTTAGTCACTGCTTGGGTGTCAGCTGCAGTGGTACAAAGATATAATACACAAATACCGAGCATCATATTTCAAGTACAAAGTTTTGTTCCAATTATGAGACTTATTTGCAGAGAACAAAATATAATTAAAATGACAAAAAAATTATCCTAATATGATGGGAGGGATTTTTTTTTTTTTTATAATTTGCAAATTTTATTACAGTGAAAAATCACAACTTAACATAAGTAATTTAAATGAAACAGAACAATATTTGAATGAGAACATGGTCCAATGATTCAATTACTTATATAGGTTTTTAAAACTCTCCACATTACCGGTAATAAATACAGTCCATATAGATCATTTATCTGCATTTTTCCTCAACATGTGGAATAGACGATGCCACTTTCAAAATGGAAGGAGATTCCATTAATGAAACAAAGTCTGTAAATGTAGGGGTGGGGTGGGGTGGGGGGTTGTAATTTTCCTTTTCTTGATAATGCAGTATTTAGCAGAACTATGATTAAATTAAAATCTAGGTAAAGGGGAATGGTATTGTAACTCCTAAAAAACAGAGTTCCCTTGAGAGATGTATTTGATTGGGCCAAAGCCTATTTCAAATTTCTTGAATAATCTCTTTAAATACACTGAGTGCTGAACACTCCCAAAACACATGCAACCGGTCTCCTAAAGTTTCTGTAGGACAATGCCAACAAGTGGGAAAGTTATCCAGGAATAATCTATACAACCTAGAAGGTGCATAAAAATATTTGAACTGACATTGCCAACCAAAAAAAAAATGAAACTTACAAAATCTTGTAGCGTATCTACAGTAGGTATCGATAACAATTTCCTCCAGTGACTTCCTTCAATCTGAATCTGTAATAGTTGTTCCCAGGCCAACTTATTTATTTTTCATTTGTTTACAGGGAAAGTCTGACTTGGAACAAAGCCAATTTTCAGCGGAGGCCTAGGGAGAAATGCTCCAGACGCATGTCTTTATACTGTGGGAGGAAACTGGAGCACCCGGAGGAAACCCACATGAACGCAGGGAGGACATGCAGACTCCACACAGAAGGCACCCTAGCCAAGAATCGAACCAGAGAACCTCTTGCTGTGAGGCGACAATGCTACCACTGCACCACTGTGCCATACAGCACACCTCCCCACCTTTGCAGGGGTTAAGCTTTATCTATATGATGTTAATTATCCTCTTTTAACAGAAATCTAATATAATAATAACCAATGAGTGGGTGTGGTATATTGAAGAATTACCCATGGTTGGTGTGGTTTACTCACAAGGGCAAAGCCCTCGTGATTAAACAAAGGCAACCATGGGTAAATCTTTAATATACCACACCCAGGAGCTGGTTATTGCTATTATACAATGACATTATTTAAGAAAAAAAACCTTACATTTCTTAAATAATGTCTTTGTATAACGTCTATGTGGTGTTCTTCCATTCTTTTAGGTATCCTGCTGTATTTTTGATGCACTGGGCATGAGTATGGGACTTACGTTCCCAAGTTTAAACATCATCATCAACAACACATCAGTGCTTTGGAAAGGAAGCAACGGCGAAAAGATCACCATTGCTTCTTTATTTATTCTGTTTAAAAAGAAAACAAACAAGTTTGAAATCTGGACAGCTTGGTGGTACAAGAGAGAATTTCTCACATTTCTAAACTGTCTGGATTTCAAATTTCGTACTTCTCGACCTGGAAAGCCGTATCATACATTAACAGAAGAAAGTCCAGATGACTGGACGTTTTTCTATTGATATCTGCTGGCATTTACAACGGACAAGCTGGTTGTTAATGGCCAGTCATGGCAGAATATCCAGTAACCACTATATCTATCTGTGCCTGATTCCAGAGTACACAATATTTTAATGGTATTAAGTCTGTTGATGAACCTCAGATATATTTCTCTCTCATAAGCCTTAAATTTATACAACATCTGAAAAAAAAAAAGAGTTCCAAGTTTGTGGTGTATTCTCTTCAATTACCTGTTCCCAATAGAAACCCTCACATCTTTGTAACAACTGACGAACCTTACAAAACCAGATTCCCCAGTTAACTTCATTCCCTGTTGGCAAAAGATCTTTTATCCAGCTGCTATTTGCTGCATTCTTATTGCCCTCCAATACACTCCTAATGTGCCTTCATAATTACTTAAGCTTTAAACTGTGAATCCTTCTTAAATTAACAGCATGTTAAATATTTTCACTTTAGCCTGTGGAGTAGGAGCAAGCACTTTATACCATACAGCCTCTTTTACTGGAAGAATCAGCTCTCCAAACATCTTCAGTCTTGCCACCAGAGTGTATAATTCTAAATCAGGCTGGCCCAAATCTCCACTCTCAGTAGGTAAAGAGTGTGTGTGTGTGTGTGTGTGTGTGTGTGTGTGTGTGTGTGTGTGTGTGTGTGTGTGTGTGTGTGTGTGAGAGTGTGTCTGTGTGTCTGTGTGTGTGTGTGTGTCTGTGTGTGTGTGTGTGTGTCTGTGTGTGTGTGTGTCTGTGTGTGTGTGTGTCTGTGGTTATCCTCCCAAATAAACTTACTTAGCATTGCCTTGGCCATTTTCCAAAACTGTTTAGGGGCAGGAAAAGGTAATGCTTGGGAAGCCTATAAAGGTAATGGCAGGATATGCCACGATATGGTTGTAAGTTACTTCATGTGATCTAAACAAAATTAACTTCCATCAGTCACAGAAACCTTTGATTTTTTTTATCAGTATCTCAGGGGAAAAAAAAGTACTGGAAAGAGATGCAGAAACATATGGTCCCCAGTTTCAGTCCCAAATGCATGATGTAATTGGTCCTCGTTAAAAAAAAAGTAATTACAGAAAACAATTAAAGTAGTAGTGTAATTAATTTTAACTAATTTTGTTTTCTCTGAATTAATTCTTATAACCAAGCATATCGCCTAACTATCTGAAATACAATCTGAAATAGTAAAGGAAGTTGGTCTCCTGGGTTATGTAATAAATTAAGAGATAATCAGTGTATAAGGAAAGTTTGTGTTCTGTTCCCCCAATCAGTATCCCTGGACAGGGGGTTCTAAATGCAGAGCAAACATTGGAGAGGGGGGGCACTGTACTGGATAAAGAGTCTGACAGAGACTTATTCAGTTTAACTCTAGCAATGACATTGGTACAGATAGCTTGTATTATTTAACCCATGCAGCAGAAAACCTCCAGGAGTATTACAATTCCCACAGAAAATCCCAGCTTACTTGATTGAATGCCTTCTCTGCATCAAAGCTGACTAATAGCAAACTATTCTGAGTACTATCAACACTTTCGATCAACAAAACAACTCTAATAAGATTGTCAAAAGTGGACCTTCCATGAATGAATCCAGTCTGATCTGGGTGGATTAAACTGGGTAGCATACCCCTCAACCTCTTAGAGCAAGAAATCTGGGCAAAGCCATAAATAATGAGGGGAAAAGGACCAAAAATAGGGAATTTTTAAATACTGCTCAAGTTGACAGAATAACAGGTTTTGCATTAGCAGTAATTTTCTGATGTATATGAAGTCAGAAACTCAAAAATCTTTCATTATTTTCCAATTTCAATTCTCACCGACTTCCCGCTGATTTGTCAGAAAACCCCAATTTTATGAGAAACAGAACAAAAATAGGAGGCAAAAATCAGGTGAGAGGTATGCTGGGTAGTATATGCACCAGTTTACTTGATAGTATAACCATAAACAACTTGTTATCGTGATTCAGTACTGAAATTGGTCTGTAAGGGGATAGCAGGGAGGGATCTTTACTTGATTTAAGAATCACTGAAATTACAGCTTCCTTCTAAGAAAAAGGGGGACCTCTTAATACATTATTTCTTACCTGTGCAAATATTTTAACAAAATTCTGTCTACCTCATGTATAAACTTCCAAAGAAAGTCCATCAGTGCCTATGGCTTTACCTGTGGTCAAGATTATCCAAGGCAGAAATAACTTCTTGCTCAGTTACTGGCTATTGTAAAAGGTCCTGGGCTTCTTGTGACAACTGGGTCAAAGACAGTGATCTAATATAACTCTTAACAGTTTTTAAAGAAAGACACTGATCAAATGAGTCAGCATACAATTAAGAGCAGTAAGCAACAAATTATGACATTATGTCAATGACAGGTGAGTTTATTTTCTCAGAACAAGGGTCTCATTTTTTTTTGTTTCCTTTTGGCAAAGTCTAAGCTAAATACTTAACATCTGAATGAGAGAGATCAAATTTTTTTAATTTTAGGGGATGTAGGGCCTGTTGCATTTTGTACAGCAACAAGGCATCTATTTGTGTGCACAAGTCCTGGTGTTTGTCCTCTAGTCCTACTACACATTTGTTCATATCTCCCTAAATCTCCAACAATTGTGTTTGAAGCTTATTTAGTCTTGCTCCCTCTTCTGTATCCTTATGTCTCATCTGGCCAGAGGCTTTCAATAAACCTTCCAGCTCTAGAAACACCTCTCCTTCCCTACAAAGCACTACGCTTCCAAGCAAAAGAAGACAGGAGCTGGAGTCCATTGCAATGGTAAGTGAATAGAGGCATAGATGAGCCTAATACATTAAGGGGCTAACTGCTTCTGTGCAATATAAACATCTATCCTGGAGAACATTTTTGATTTAAATGAAGTGTGTGTACATGTCCGTGCAGAGTGCAGACAGACCCAAAACCTTAAATGCACCAATCAGCAGGTGATTGATATTATTTTCTGGGCCCTGCAGATACTTCTGCATTTCAAGCATAACTGAGTTGAATTTTTGTCTATATTTCCACAATTCCAGTACTCAAACTCATTGTATCAGTGTTCTTTGAGGCACTTACTGTTTGGCAGGGCCACCACGAGGTTGTGTTGGAGAAAAGTGTGAATATTTAACTTTCGCTCAGCAAGATTTGCAATTCATAAACTTACAAATTCAAATCAGCTATCCAAAGTTTACTTAGTACAATCACAAGCCCCCTTAGCGGTGAAACCCAACTATATATTAATAATTATATCAAGGGGATAGGGAGCAATGACCTGAGGATGTCTACATGCTTGCTGACATACTGGAAGTCCGTGATGGAAGGCATTTTATAATATTTAATGAATAAGCACTGTCATCAGACTCAAATTTCTCAAACTTAATCAGATTCTTTCAACATTCAAAACACATATTCTAAATACTACACAATTCAAATCATATCATCTTCAGGAACCAAATTCACAATAGCAATCACTCATAAAATTACCAAACTATTTTAATGCTTGCCTGAACGGTTTTGTTGTTAAGATACACTTATAATTTACAACATCATTAAGTCATTGGGGTATAAATGCATTCAACATCTATTACCATCTCATTTCTTTATTGTCCAAAGTTGTTTTGCCATCCTAAAACAAAAACAATGTTAAATGCTTATACAAAGTATTGTTTCTTATTTATGAAATCAAGGAATTTTTGGGCATAACCTACTTGGGAGGTATAGATATCCCACTTTATCAAAGAGTACTTGAAGTTTCCAGGCATGACGGAGTTCCTGTGTGTATGAAGTTCACCCAGTATATTTAGAAATCAAATATGATTCTCAGAGGGGGTGCCTCACAACATGCTATGATCTGATAGTTGGTGTTTAGTGTGATTTGTATCTCAAGTCTACCTTGGCAGTCTATAGGAATCTGCTTTGAGGTACTATGGCTTTTAACAAATATGGATAATCCACAGCAATTTCCATCAGGTCTAAAGATGTGTTAGGTGCAAATGTTTGCACTTTCAAACCAAGTTTCTGTAACAATACATACATGTATGTACTCTGTCTACTCCTTACCTCATTTTCTCCCTCTCTTCAGTGTTTATTTCTACTCAAAAACACACACACACACACACACACACACATATATATATATATATATATATAATATATATATATATATATATATATATATATATATATATATATATATATATATATATATAAAATATATATATGAAATCTAACTTGTTTATAACTATTATTTAATACATACACAGTACTAATTTTATTTTTCTCACCGTGATCTTCACTGAAATTCTTGTGTTTTTCTTTTTGAACCTGTATCTACTAGAAAACTGTATTGAATACTAATTTGTACAGACTAACTAGATGATATGTATTCTCCATCTTACTATATGTATATTATTGTACTATCCAGTTATTTTATTTTGCTTACACTGCTGTGGAGCTTTTCTCCCCGGGCCTCCACTGAAAATGGGCTTCAGGCTCAGTTAGACCTTCCGGGTAAATAAATGTAAACAGAATAAATAAATAAAATATAGGAGGACCACAAGGTCATGCAGTATGCCATTTAAACCCCTACCTTTGAGCAGCACTACCTTGACATTGTCTGGTTCTTGACTTACAGGATTCAGTTTCATTTAGACTGTGCTCATCTGCAGACCTGAGTGATCATAAAGCATATGGCACAGTCCTGTTCAGTGCCTATGGCTCTAACAGACTAACTAGAATGTGGAGAATTTTTAGAGACATTGGAGTCTACAACTGGAAGCCTGTCCATCTCAGATCAAGTAAGACAACACAATGGTAAATCCTCAATCCATCTTGTAACCTTGCTAGTCTGTTGTACAGCCTAGTTAGTTGACTTGGATCTTATTGGGATAATACATTTATGACTGCACCTGCAAAGAGGGGCAGATTGCTGCCCTTAACAGCTATCTGGAAAAGATAATTCCTAACTCTACATACAGTGGTCAGTTTCTGCCCAGTTTTTTTTTAATCATGCCACTTTAAATTTTTACCAGCTTCCTAATCCTCTGAAGAAACTATCAGACCAAGCTTCTGCAAGACTCATAGGTACTTTGACATCTGTCAAGGTAATATTAGACAGTGTGTTCCCATGTGCATTCTTATTTTTCACAGTTAAAATGCACAAGTGAACAAACTTTGTATACTGTGGACTTGTGGTTACTACCACCCCACAAACCACAGACATTATGAGAATATGTTACTTCACTTGACTGCAACTGTTTGAAATTCTGAGACTTGTTACTGTAAGTCCCAGAACAGTGAGACTAAATGAGCAAAAAATGTGAACTTACATGCACAAGTCAGACATCACTGTGCCTTGGAGTTTTCCATTTTCTCCAAGCTATGGCAATCTTGGTGTTGGTATATATAATGTTTTGGGGGTGTGAAGGCTTCCCCCCACATCCAGGGTGTAGGTGGACTTGTTGCCCTAAAAATAAATAAATAAATATTATATATATATGTTCATAGGTTCATAGATGTGTACTAGGCTAATGGCCCTGGAGCCTTTACAAGCCTAGCCCATAGGATTACCCTGGCATCGTGCCACCCAACCTTAGTTCCTAGTGCCTCTGTTGAGTAGAGCCACTGGAGTGATCCCCGGGGTGAATTGTCTATTTCCCATCCACTCATCAAGATTTCTCTTGAAGAGGGCCAGTGAGGTGCTCTGCTTGACATGTATGGAAAGTCTATTCCATAGCATGGGCAGTCTCTGGGTTATGAACCTGTCCCTCCAGCATGTTCTGTTGATTGTGGTAATGAGGTTGAGGTCTCTGGAGCATATGGTGCGGAGGGAATGGGATTTCTTTAGATATAGCATTTCTAACAGAGCTGGGTCAGACATGGCTTTGTAAGTCAAGCGGAGATCGCCTATAAGTAGGCGATATGAGACAGAGAATAGCTGGAGTCTTTTGAGTCTGTCCATATAGGACAAGTGTTTAAGGCCTAGGATCCTCTTCGTGAGGTACTTTTGCAGCCTTCTCCAGTTGTAGCAGGTGTCTAGTGAGGTACATGCCAAATGGGGCACTGTACTCGATGATTGGCCTAATGAGGGAAGAGTACAGGGAGACAATGACCTCTTTCTCCCTGGATGCAAAACCCTTAGTAATGAGATGTGCCACATAGAAGGACTTTCTGACCACAGTGGCAACGTGGTGGTCAAAAGAGAGGTTGCTGTCAACCTGTGTTCCCAGACCTCTTATAACAGCTTCTGTGTTCAGTGGACTACCATCAATGTGGTAATTCAAGGGAACCATTTTTTTCCCAAAGGGGATGAAGACATTTTTTGGCATTGAGCTTAAGGCCGTGGTTCTGACACCATTCACTGGTCTCATTGAGGCCTTTCTGTAGAATGTCAACATCACTTGGGGAGTTAATAATAGCTCCCAACTTGCAATCATCTGTGAACTTTGTCAGCCAGAGTTCCCTCATGTTGGCCTGGACTTCAGAGAAGTAGATATCAAACAGGAGAGGACCCAGGACCGAACCCTGTAGGACTCCACTCATGACTGGTTGGTAGTCTGACTTGGAGTCCGCTATTTCACACTGTGGGTTCTATCTGTGAGCCAGTTTGCAACTCACCTAATGATATAGGGGTTGATGCCTAGCTTTGTACGTTTTTCTATGATTCCTGATTGGGGAATGGTATCAAAGGTCTTGGCCAGATCAGGGTAGGCTATATGAAGCACCTTACCTTCATCCACAGCTCTGGTGACTGACTCAAAGAAGTCGACCAAGATAAGCAGGCATGATCTACCCTTCACAAAACCAAACTATGTAGGATCCAGAGTTTGGAGATTCCCTATATCCTTGTTTATTAGGTGCATGATGATGCGTTCCATAGCTTTGCATATCAGACTCGTCAGGCTAATGGGGCAATAATTCCCGGGTCTGTAGTCGCTCCTCCTTTGCGGAGAGGGATGACTGCAGCAGTGCGCCATTTGGTAGGGACAAAGCCTGAGGTGAGGCTGTGATTGAACAGAGCACACAGGTGAGGTGCTAGTTCACTCCATAGTTCATGTAGAACACAGCCAGGGATACTGTCAGGTCCCATAGAAGCTGTATTCTTGGCCTTGGGCAGTGCTGTTTTAACCTGTGCAGCAGTAATTTTGGGTGCTTGGCAAGCTACTGGTATTGTGATTGGTCCTTTAGGGGGGAGAGAGGGGTAAAGTTAGCACTGAATCTGTCCGCCAGTATATTTGCAATATCTGTTGGCTCAGTATAGGAAGTACCATTGTGCAGTAGCTCAGTGCAAATCTGGGTATTGCCATGGATATTCTTTCCATAACTGCAGAAGGCCTTGTGGTTGTCTTTACTGTCTGCTGGAATTCTGTTTTCATAGCTAGCTTTACAGGATTTGATGAGGGATCTCAACCTTTTGTTGAGGCTGATAAGGGAGTTTTTCCAGTCTTGGGACTTCACCTTATTCCGCATCAGCTTCCTCCTTCTGTTGTACAGTTTGTTTATGGCAGGGGACCACCAAATTGGCTTCCTTTTTTTTGAGGAGAGCGTCTTAGTTCTATTGGGTATGGCGAGATACATGCATTTGTGTATGTGTTTGTACAGAGCATTGGTTTATGATTAGGCGGTCATGCAACTATTCTCCATTTGCATGGGTGCTGTGAAGTTAGCAATCTCTGTTTTTAGAAGCCCAAAGTTAGCTTTGGAGAAGTTTTTCATGGTTGTTACCTTTGTTGGGGTGAGGTGGGAGGGATGTGGATTTCCAAGGTGATTAGCTTGATATCGGATCTAACCAGGGAGGAGTTGACTATTGGTGTAAAGCAATGGTCGCCCATGTTAGTAATGACCAGGTTAAGGATGTTGCTACCTTTAGTGGGGGTAAGAACGAGCTGGTCCAGGGCATTGGAATCAATTCATTCCAGAGAGCGTTGGGCAAATGTGTTGGTACACGAGTAGTCTTCCCAGTTAATGGAGGGGTAGTTGAAGTCGCCCAGTATGAGAGTGTTAGGTTGGATCTTAATATTCTCCAAGGTGCTTAGGAATGTGGAATGTGAATCTTGGGACTTGGTTTGGGACCTATATTAGGCCAAGACCTGAATCGCTGCCTTACCCAATGTTATCTGCAGCTGAAGTATCTCAGATGCGTTATGTTGGGCTACCAGTCTGGAGGTGTGCACATCCTTTATGAATATGGAAACACCACAACCTTTGGAACTTTGGTCCAAGTTCTGGGGCCATAAGGTGTGGAATGAGAAAGCTCCTCCATGTCTCTCTTCATGTAAGCCAGAGAGGTACGTCTCCGGTCATTCACACCCACATGTACAATGACAGAGTCATATTTGTACCTGTTGTTGAGGGACCAGAGTGTGTGCGTTATGTGGTGGATCCTGGTGCCTGACAGGCAGCTGACTGTTACTTTCTCCTTATTCAACCAAGTGAGTGGGGGACATCAGTTTGCCTTACTATTGAGTCACTTATAACTAGTGTGTTGGGCATGTTTTGTCTCAGGGGCTTTGGTTGAGTGGCACACTGTTTAGGAGAGTTAAGCGTCTCGTGATTAGTGTTGTGTTGTGGTGGTCAAGTACATTTCTGCCTTGGTGGTCTCTGCTGTTTGGTTAGATTTTTATTGACAGCCTCCGCGAAGGTGGGTGTGTGGTTTGTGTTTTATGTGAAGGCAATGCTGGTGTGCGTTCTGCAGGGCTATGTGTTCCATGTGGTGTGGTGCAAGTGTTGACCTTCTCCTCTTGACCAGCTATTCCGGTCTTGGCTGGAGAGTGTGTGGCTTCCAATTTGGATATATACGTGCATCTCTCACAAGTCTGAGTGTTGGGGGGGGGGTAAGAGGAGAGGGCTGTCAGTGGACATGAGGCACTTGCTACATTGCCTCAGGATGCCCAAGTTCACCACGTTAATAGGAGAAAGCACAGGGAACTATCCTTTAGACATGTCTGGAGGGGTGGGCATTAATAAGTACTGGAGATGTTTCCTTGTAGAACATTTAGTGCTGGTAGCACTTTTGTGTACTACAATAATTGCTACAAGAAGTCTAGTAAAGCGCTAAACTAACAAGCTAGTAAAAGTGCAGGGGAGAAGAGAACTAGCAGATCTAAAGGAAAAAGTGAAGAGCAGACTTTGGAACTGCTCAGAAGCTTACCAACAGTCCTGGATACAGCAACTCTTTATCTGGACTAGACTAGTTACAGGAAAGGTGGGAAACAAGTACAAATGCAGGCTTTTAAACCAGAAAGTTGAAAGAGATGGAAAAAACAGCCCAAACAGCCAATAAACTACAATTTCTGGGCCAGAAACCACTCCTCTTGTGGTAGCTAGGCTACCTAGAACTTACCACTCCCACTGACAAGCTAGAAGGCTTCCATCCAACACAAAGGCTTGGGGGCTCAGAAGCTTATACACAGTCATGAATACAGCAAATCTGTACCTGGACTAGACTAGTTACAGGAAACGCGGGAAACAAGCGCAAACACAGTCTTTTAAAACAGAAAGTTGAAAGATATGGAAAACTACCCAAATGGCCAATAAACTACTTTTTTCTGGGCCAGAAACCACTCCTCTTGTGGTAGATAGGCTACCTAGTGCTTACCACTCCCACTGATAAGCTAGAAGGCTTCCCTCCAACACAGAAAGGCTTGGGGGGGCTCAGAAGCTTACCCACAGTCCTGGATACAGCAAATATGTATCTGGACTACACTAGTTACAGGAAAGGCAGGAAACAAGTGCAAATGTGGCTTTTAAACCAGAAAGTTGAAAGAGATGGAAAAACTGCCCAAATGGTCAATAAAACTACAATTTCTGGGCCAAAAAACACTCCTCTTATGGTAGACAGGCTAGCTAGTACTTACCACTCCCACTGATAAGCTAGAAGGCTTCTCTCCCAACACAGAAAGCCTCTGGGGACTCAGTAGCTTACAAAGAGTCCTGGATACAGCTAACCTGTATCTGGACTAGACTAGTTACAGGAAAGGCGGGGAACAAACACAGGCTTTTAAACCAGAAAGTTGAAAGAGATGGAAAAACTGCCCAAATGGTCAATAAACTACAATTTCTGGGCCCAAACCCACTCCTCTTGTGGTAGATAGGCTACCTACTACTTACCTACTACTTACCACTCCCACTGATCAGCTAGAAGGTGTCCCTCCAACACAGAAAGTCTTTGGGGACTCAGAAGCTTACCAACAGTCCTGGCTACAGCAAGTCTGTATCTGGACTAGACTAGTTACAGGAAAGGCAGGAAACAAGCTTAGAATATTTTTTTACAGAAAAGCAGCTAAAACAGCAGTAAATACAATTCAAATGCAGTGCAGGCTAGCACACTTGAGTGTGTAGCAATATTACAGCAAATACAATTTAAATAAATGCAATTAAATTAACACATGACTAAGAACAAGTGCAGAAGGCAGTAAATTAGAAGGCGACTAACAAGAAGTAATAAGTGCAGAGTAAGAACAACTGAACAGATAGCACACAGAACAGCAAACTAAGACAGTTACAGTATGAACAGCTGAATAAAGTGTGTGTGTATATATATTTTTTTTTTTTTGAGGGAGGGAACAGAGCAGGATTAAGAGGCTACAGGGGTTGTCCTTCCCAAATGCTCTCTTTGTACACAGTGGATATAGCTGAAGAGATGGGACTAGTAGGAGTGCCTGAAATCAGAATATGATCTCACCGCACTCAGCTGAGTGAACAAATGAGATGGGCCCAGAAGGAGTATCCAGATACAAATTTACAAGAGGGGCGGGCAATTTTAAAGCCACCAAGATTAACACCAAAACAAGAACTGGGAGGGTGGGGAACTAACTGTAAAGACACAGAGCCCACAATATTCAATTTAATTAATATTCAGTGTTCTACGTCTGAGGAAGCGGTTTGAATACCGTGAAAGCGCTTACGTTAAATAAATTTGTCATCTGGTTTATTTGTTGATCTCCACTGACTTTGGGATATACTGTCTGTTCCATCGATGAGCTGTGGGATACTTATTTTGAAATTTCTAACAGCTACGGGTCTTTTGGGTTTTGTTCATATATATATATATATATATATATATATATATATATATATATATATATATATATATATATGTATATGTAAATGGAGAACAGCGATGTTTGACAGTCACTGTTCTCCTCTATTTTTGTACTTCTGTTTCTTTTTTGTGATTCTGGGTCTCACACTTAACGAGTCAGGGAATTACAATATGAAGCACATTTGACAGCTGTCAAAATAGCTGTCAATTTGCAACAGTTCAAAGTTAAGAGAAAAGATCCAGTTCTTGGTAATTATTTACTTGATAGTGGCTTGATATCCTTTTTGCTATAAATGACTTATGGTGGCTTGCCATATGTTCTGGCAACTGTGTTTTTTAACACCGTTCAGCCATTCAAACTAACATGCACACCAACACAGACTAAGAGGCACAGACATATCTGGACTCACAGATGTGCATACACACACACACACACACACACACACACACACACACACACACACACACACACACACACACACGTAGATTGCAATAAAACACACACATTAAGAAGCTGACAACATAGGGTGTACAAAACAGTGGTGCAACCAGTACTACTATATGGTACAGAAATGTGGACAGTAAAGGCAGAGCAGTTAAGGAAGCTAGAAGTGATGGAAATTAATTACCTGAGAATGGTGGTAGGATGCACACTGTGGGACAGACAAAGAAATGAGGACATAAGAGCAGAAGCCAAAGTAGCTTCAATTGCAGAAAAGGTCAAAGAGAACAGATTACAGTGGTTCAGGCACATGTGCAGAACATCAGAAGACAATCTGGAGAAGAAGATTTTGGACAGACAGGAAGAAGTTAAAAGGAAGCAAGGGTGTCCAACAAAAAGTTGTATGGTTTGTGTGAGAAAAGATCTGCGACAGTCAGGCATGAGTATCAAAGACAGAAGTGTAGCACTGAATCAAGAGAGATAGCAACAGTTAGCACGACACCCTGACCCAGTGTAGAAAATGGGTAAAAGTGGGATGATGATGATTGACGATAAATACAAGATGTTAAATTTTCCACTACAGTTAAACACTGAAAGGAACTACCTTTTTCTAAAAGCAACAGAAACATTCTTTAAAATGGCAAAACTGTATTATAAAAGAGAGGACATTTGGAAAGAAAAGAACAATAATACTATCAAGAATGAAAGTTATAAGGAATAACAGAACTTCCAGGACTGTGACGGTCCTCTTCCTGTTGCTCTTAGGCATTACAACACCCTGAGTTGTTTACTACTTCTCTATAACCCAACCCTGCCAGGAATTATAGCTAATGTCTACAACCCTTGAGGTTTTGCCTACATTACATTGGTGTCAAGTGTCACAGCAGCAACTAATTATCTCACTCACAGACTGGATAACATTTCTTGTGCCACCACAATTGTAAAGGTCGCTTACATAAACTGTAAAGAGTACTGCAAACTACTGCACAGGATTTGGATCACACAGTGTATTCTAGAATCTCATCCATGAGTATTATCAGTGACACAGCTGCACACATTCAAGAATATGCATGCCACCCAAAGCTTCATTCCTGCAGAGAATTGAGAGGGCTGTAGTGATTCACAGTATCAGGTCTCAAGACACATCCAAAAAGAATGCACTTAAGTCTCTTTCTTTATCTACCATCAAAAGTGTAGCCATTCATTTTCTAAACTACCTGTCTGGAGAGGCAATACCGAGTTAAACAGTGTAGACAAGACTTCCCCTTCCCTGGAAACACTCGCCAATTTATCCAATGGGATCCCCAGGCATTCCCAGACATGTGAGAAATGTAATTCCCGCCCCATTTCTGAGTCTGTCTAGGGACCTCCTTCCAGTGGGCTGCATCTTGTGCACTTCTTGTGGGAGGTTCCTATAGGGCACTCCCACAAGGTATACAAATCACCTTAAACAACTCCTCCTAATCTAGAGAGACACTAGATGCACTCTTGAGATCCCACAAGAATCTTGCAGTTTATTGGCCGTTTTGGGCTAATTTCTAGCTCTTTTAAGGTCCCTGTATAAAAACCCGCTTTGGTGCGGTTTTGCGCTTGTTCCTACTCAAGTGCGCTAGCCTGTGTTAAGATTTTACTGTACTTTTTCTGCTGTTTGTTCTGCTAAAAAAGAAAAAAAAACAAAAAAAAAATCCTAGTTTCCCACCCTTCCTGACCTAGAATAGTCCCTAATAGAGGCATTGCTGTATTCTGGACTTTAGAATAGTTCCTGTGTTGCCCATTTCTTTACTTGGATAGAAGGAAGCTTCTTTGTTCACCAGTGGGAGTGGGGAGCTTTGAGCAGCCTATTTGTCCCTGGAGGAGTGACCTCAGCACAAGAATCTTGTAGTTTATTGGCCGTTTTGGGCTAATTTCTAGCTCTTTTAAATTCCCTGTATAAAAACCCACTTTGGCGCGGTTTTGCGCTTGTTCCTACTCAGCAACAGCTCCTTGTGGTCCTGCAGAGTGGTGCTAGCAGCAGAGAAACGAAAAGAGTGACTGCTTCCAAGACTTAAGTATATTTTACTGCTATTACCTGTGCGACCGTCTTTCCTCGCCGAAAAGCGAGTTTATTTTGCCCTTTTGCCTGTTTTAAGCTTGTTTTTTGTGATTTCCAATACCTGCACTTTTAAAAGTTTGTTTGAATTTAACTGTTGAGGCTGCTCACTCAAGTGCGCTAGCCTGTGTTAAGATTTTACTGTACTTTTTCTGCTGTTTGTTCTGCTAAAAAATACAAGCAATTATACAAGTTAGCACTAATAAACTAATAACACTACCTCCTCATATACTCCCTTGGAGTACTCGTCCCCTGTTCGTCCTTTTTGTCAGCCATAAAGGAGTTACTTATAATTTACCGGCATGTCCAAAGGTCAGTTGCTAGTTTCCTCTCAAGTCCAGCCGGTGAATCTGGGAATCCTTTGGCAATGTTACAACTGCCTCATGTACACAGACAACCCTCTCCTCCTCCCAACAAGTACTAATATATGCGAGAGATGCAACCATATAGCCAAACTGGAGGCTAAGCTCTCTCAACGCAGTACTGGCACAGCCAGTCAGGAGGAGAAGGTAACCATACACACCACAAATCCAGTCGCACATAGACCTACCACATCATCAAACCAAACACATAAACACACTAAAACATACTCGGAGGCTCTAAATACAAATCTGCCTAAGCAGCAGAGACCTCCAAAGCAGACATCCAAGCAACCTCTACCACAAAACATAAAAAGTGAAACACATACTTCACATAATCAGTGTGCCAAATAGTCACAGCCCTTAAGGCCAAACAACACACCTGATACACTTGTAATAGGTGACTCTATTGTCAGGCACACTGACGTCCCACTCACCAGGCTGAACAAGGAGAAGGTCACGATGAGCTGCCTGTCGGGCACCAGGATCCGCCACATAACACAAGCACTCAGGTCACTCCAAAGCAAGTACAAATATGACTCTGTCATTGTCCATGCTGGTGGGTGTGAATGACCTGAGCCATACCTCCCTGGACTACATGAAAATAAACATAGAGGAGCTCTCGGATCATGTAGCCCAGACAGATATGACCCTGACCTTGAGTAGCATCTTACCCTCACCAAAAATTATGCCACAGTATAAAGAAAAAAATGATCAATTTTAACAATTGGCTAAAGTTCTGCTGTCATTCAAAGGGGATCCAGTGTCTGTCAGCCTGGGATGACATGCTCGACAAGCCATGTTGCTTCGCTAGGGACGGCTTGCACCTGTCACCTCTGGGCTTTCGGATACTGGCAAAGGCTCTTGCCACCCCCATAGTGCCTTTTTTAGGCAAGGCTCAAAAGACAAACCCACCTCCATAGACAACACAAGGAAAAATAAACTAAGGGTAATGCTACTCAACGCTAGAAGTCTAAACCTCAAAATGCAAGCACTTGAAGCTCTCCTCAGCATGGAGAATATCGATGTCTGTGCAGTAACAGAGACCTGGTTCAAGGCTCCCGAGAGCACCCCAGCACTACCAGGCTATACCTCATACCATGCTTTTCAGCCCCAAAACTTGGACCGAACCACAAAAGGAGGGGGAGTATCCATATTCATCAAGGATATCCACACCTCCAGGTTAGTGGCACTGCACGAAGCATTGGAAACCATCCATGTGCAACTAACAGTGGGCAAAACTGCCTTTCAGTTTGTAGCCTGCTACAGACCACCATCCCAGACTCTGGAACCTCACGTGGCCTTCCTGAGAACAGTGGAGAATATGAAGGTCTCTCCAGATACCTTTATATTGTGTGACTTCAACTACCCAAACATAGACTGGGAGCGCTACTCAAGCCCCAACAGCCTAGCCCAGAGGTTCCAAGAATTTATAAACTCAAATGCTATGGAACAACTGGTCACCACGCCTACAAGAGGGGAAAACATACTGGACCTGATCATCACAAACATGGGGAGTCTATACTCTGCACCAGAGGTACACACCTCATTGGTAAAATCAGACCACAAATTAATCTCGCTGGACATCCACATCCCGACCCAACCACCACCCCAGAAAACCACAGTAAAAAATTTCTCCAAGGCTAATTCACACTGCTCAAAACCGAGGTGAATTCACTCAAAGCCCCCGGGCCAGTGGAAACTATGGCCCAGACTGCAGAATCCTTTATAAATGCATTCTATGGACATCTTCAGGAATGCATGGATCATGCAATCCCAAATAAAACCAAGACCCAATCCTCCAAAGGCAGGCGTCCTGTCTGGTGGACCACTGCCATAAATAAGCTATACAACAAAAGGAGGAAGCTACTGCAGGATAGAGCAAAATCCCTTAATAAGAGAGCATCACTGATCAGTACTAGCAAAAGACTATGGTCCCTCATAAAATCTTCCAAGGCCAGCTTCGAGAGAAAAATTGCACAAGGCACTAAAGATAACCACAAGGCCTTCTTTAGTTATGTTAGAAACCTAGGTGGCAACTCCCAGATATGTTCGGAGTTAGTCCAAAATGACAAAAAAATACACTGAACCCACAGACATTGCCAACATCCTGGCGGATAGTTTCAGTGCAAATTTCTCCCTCCCTTCCCCTCAAAAGAGCAAATATCTATCCCAGCAGAGAGTTGTCCCCCCTGTCATATCAGACACTGAGGTAGGAGCTGCCCTCTCCAAAGCAAAAAACACAGCATCAATGGGACCGGACGGTGTCCCGGGCTGCGTCCTACAGGAGCTCCAAGAAGAGCTAAAACCTCATATTAGATTACTATTTAGTCTCAGCCTTGCTACAGGATATGTACCCAAGGAATGGCGTACAGCAACAGTGGTCACACTCCACAAAGATGGAGCCTCAATGGACCCTGGAAACTATCGCCCCATAAGCCTGACTAGCCTGGTCTGCAAAGCTATGGAGGGATCATCATGGAACTCATAAACAAAGACATTGGGGAATTACAGACACTAGATCCTACACAATTCGGCTTTGTTAAAGGCAGATCCTGCCTCTTGAACCTGGTAGACTTCTTCGAAACAGTCACCAAGGCCATAGATGAAGGGAAGGTAGTCCACACAGCCTACCTGGACCTCGCTTTGTCTTTGACACCATACCCCACTCTGGCATCATAGATAAGCTCTCCAGCCTAAATATTAACCCCTATGTCATAAGATGGGTTGCAAACTGGCTCAAGGACAGAACCCACATGGTCAGAATTGCGGGAGCCATGTCAGACTCTAAACCTGTTACAAGTGGCGTCCCACAGGGCTCAGTCCTGGGATCGCTCTTGTTTGGTACATATTTTCAGAGGTACAGGCCAACACGAGAGGACTTTGGCCGACCAAGTTCGCAGATGACTGCAAACTGGGTGCCATAATTGACTCTCCAGCTGACACAGGCATCCTCCAAAAGGGTCTCACAGAGACGGACAACTGGTGCCAAAGCCATGGCCTAAAACTAAACGCCAAGAAGTGTATAGTCATCCCCTTTGGGAAAAACAAAGTGCCCACAAACTACCACATAGGCGGAAATCCATTAAGTACGGAGGAAGTAATTAGGGACCTGGGAACACAAGTTGATAGTAATCTCTCCTTTGACAACCACATTGCCAAAATGGTTAGTAAGATCTTCTATATAGCCCACATTATCATGAAAGGGTTCACATCTAGATCAAGGGAGGTCATTGTGCCCCTTTACTCATTCATCAGGCCCATAATTGAATACAATGCCCCGTTTGGGATGTACCTTACCAGACACCTGCAGCAACTGGAAAGACCACAAAAGTACCTCACCAAGAGGATCAAGGGTCTCAAACAGATGACCTATGCTGCCAGGTTAAAGAAACTCCAGCTCTACTCAGTTGCATACCGCCTGCTTAGAGGCGATCTGTGCCCGACGTATAAAGCCATGTCCAACCCAGAATTAATGGACATGCTTCACCTCAAAAAATCCAAATCCACTAGAGCTACGTCCTCAAGGGACTTGAATCTCAACACAGAAATTAATAGGACTTGCTGGAGAGACAGATTTGTGACCCAGAGGCTCCCAGCACTCTGGAATAGAATCCCAGTCCATATCAGGCAGAGCCCCTCACTGACTCTCTTCAAGAGAAATCTTGATGTGTGGATGGGAGATCGTAGGTTTACCCCGGGGATCACTTCTGTGTCACTACTAGACAGAGGCACAGTACACTAACCTAAAAAGAGCACAGTAAAACCCATTTTTAAGGGGTGGCGAAAGCCAAACACACTCTGGCTAGGCTGAAAAATGCCCTAGGAATCAACCTATGAACCTATGAACCTATTGGATTGCCAAGCTCCTAAGTCTGCCTCAGAGAAGAAGTCCATACACTCTGTAAAGGAACCTTGTTTCTGCTACTTCCATCTGTGACCTCACCCTTTTGGTCATAACACAAAAGCACATGCCAAAGATGAGGATGGAAACACATACTGACTGGTAAAACAAGAGCTTCATCCTATAACTTGATTATCACTTCAGCACCATAGTCTGGTACAATTCCTGAAGTAGTACCAACACAATATTCCACCACTGATCCATCTACCTATCCTCTCTTCTTTAATTGGTGAGTAAGACTCCAAGATGTTTAGACTCCACACATCTACGGTAACTGTTCTTTCTCATTTGCAGAAAGCAGTCTATTCTTTTGTGGGATAGAGCCAGGACATCTGAGAAGAACGTGCTGATTTTCATTCCAACTACTTTACACACAGCAGCAAACCACTCCAATGCATATTCACTTGTGGCTAAGAGGACAATAGCTTTGTCAGACACAACAATATAAGCCACATCTCCCAAAACTGGATACTGTCCAGATCCTAGTTGTGCCTTGATAACCTGTATATGGAAATCACAAACAGGAAGAGACACAAAACACAGTCATTAAGGCCTGAGCAGTACATGAACAATGAATTATGTTAGTGTTGTGAGTACTCCCTGGACTCCTTGAAAGCCATGTGGGCAGTCCAACAACAGATCATGGAAGTTAGGAATGATATTGACTAGCCAGTGCACCACCTTGTTAGGTACTATAATCAAGGATAAAGGAGTGATATGGGTACAAAAATATTTATTTCTGCATTAGATCCACTCTTCTCAATGGCCAGAATAATTCTTTCCAAAAGGATGGCGCAGCACCTTCCTTTTATGATTCTGATCACTGGCCAGTATATTAATAGAAGAGCAGCTCTGGCAGACAGGTTAAGGCATTTGCAGAGAGGCCATCTATTGACAAGTCTTGACCAGGGATTCAAAACAGTAATTTGTAGATCTCTCTGGGGACAGATTTTGCAGCATAGAAGAAAGCCAAGAATTTCAGATGAAATGCAGAACATTGGAGGTCATCTCCAAGGATAAGATTCTTTATAATACTGCAGTTTACTGCTGCCCTAAAGTGTGTATGTATATATTTTATACTCACTGACTATTGACAATGAAATGAACTGTGAATTGCACAGCTGATCCTGATTATCCACAGATTCCCACTGTGCAATACAGTGAAAGCTCACCACTGCTCTGAACACTTGCCCAGTAAAATACGTTCAACAAACAAACAAAGGAAACATACAGAAAACAGATCTACAAAACAGAGAAAAAGTTAAACCATTAAACTAAACCACAGTACTTACACTGGTAGATTTCTGCTTTGTTAGTGCAGATCATTACATGGATCACTAAAGCAAGTTGAGGGGCACTCTCCAGGAAGGCTTCAAACAGTCGCAGCATACTCAAATCATGGAACACATAAATCATGTAGGCACCATATTCAGCATTCCATCCTTTCCACCAGACTTTGAACCCAAGTTCCAGAGCTTGAACATATCTGTGGGAAACAAAAAAATTCAAAAATATGTGCTTTTACTTACATTAACAATGAGGACAATATTCTTCAGTCTTCTGTACTCCTGTCTCCCTCTTAATTAGATAACTGAGGATGCAGCTCATATCATTACCTTTTACTTCTCAGCATTCGGCTGGTTGCAGCTCATATGCCTGTCTGAATATTCAGTGATAAGACACTACAATGCACAGACTGGGTCTGAAAATACACTTTAAGTTTGTGTGACCTCCGGTGCAATACATTTATAGTCTGGTTGTATAAAGGCAGGGCCCCCACACTGGGGGACTATTTTTTTGATTCGCTGCCAACCATGAGCATATCATGATTCGAGCAAGTTAATAAAGTACATCCCTCGCATACAGACAGACAGTAAAATAACCCAGCCATCAGCACACAAATAGTACTGTTATTAAACTAGAGCACTGAACACTGAGTAAGTCAATTTCATTATATGGTAACTGAATATAATGGACAATTACAGGTGACCTGATATAATAATGCATACGTTGTGTACGAGTATATTTTTTGAATTCTTTCTCAGCAATATGACCTACAAAGGTAAAGGTGGTCTACACATGTCTAAAGTATTGGCTACAACACAGATCTGTATACCAAATGCAGTTGCCTGTAAGTATACTTACAATAATAGTAGATCTTCATAGAAAAGACACTGTAACTATAAATTGTAAAATTTGGAGTTTATTTCTGACCATCTTGGGCCTGTTTTGGCCTCAGTTCTAAAGGAGTTGCTTCCCTCTATACAGGTACCAATTTAGGCCTCATGATGGAATGTATCTGGGATTATGCAAGCGACTCCCTTGTACATGCCCTCTTCAGTTCTTCAAAGCAGAGTTCTCTGGCAGGAAGAATGTATGTGGTATGCAGACAGCCCACTTTAAATGTGATAAAAAATACAACTTTGGAAAGGAAATGTAAAATCTTTGTAAGAGCACTGACATCTACCCATGAAGTGATGCAGAAGAGAAGTGTTTTAAAGTACAGGCTGAAACAACTGGAATCGAGATTAAATGGTCAAGATGAGAAATCATCATACATCAAGATGAGCAAGTATGCATACAAATAATGCTTCACATTTATGTGAACGTATTGTAGACAAGTAGGTGGCACAGTAGCACATTACCATTCTCACCTCACAGAAACAGTTTCCTCTACTGGAAAGCCCTCTGTGTGAGGTCTGCATGCCCACCCAGCTAGATTCATCCTAGATCCCACCAACATGCTGTAGGTTGAGTGGCAATTGTCAGTAAGTCTGCATATGAAGTGAAAGTGAAGAAAGGCCTGACAATCTGATTTTATTTCCTCCTTGCCTAGTAAATTCTGTGGATGGCAATGGCAGTTCATAAAATCACTACAGCAGTCAGTTATGACTCAACAGCAATACTGGATGGATGTAGCAAGAAAGAATAACTGCTAAGAAACTGGAAAGTAATACATAGAGCAGAAATATATATATATATATATATATATATATATATATATTTTTTGGTTCCAAGATGCCAGCCAACTATCAGCCTTCTCAGCAGTTGATGGCCTACTCATTCTGTGATGATGAGAACTCTCCTGGCTTTTACTTGCTCTTGTAAGGTGACAGTTGACTGCAGAAGCCATCATCCAGGCACGCATCAGGTATTTTCTGCTTAAAATGGCAACTTCACACCTTGAGGCTGACATGAACAACATCAGTATAGGAATCTACAGTGTCCACTCCTTACACGCACGTGTTTCTGCTCACATGCACTGATTGCTACCATCACTGACTTGTTAAGACCAAGTCCACAACCTTAGTCTATCTCTACTCGGTGCTAAGTAAGCCTTCACTTGCTTAGTGCCAAAGAATGGGACAGACCCACCAAAAGCTGCTTCCTAGATGGGCAAGCTAACACCCACTACTCACTCCCATGCTCCCCCTGCCAGCTCTTCCAAAGCCCGAGTCACTGATTAAACCTATCTGGAGGACAACCAGGTCTTTACTGTCCAATGCCACAGAGCTGCAATTATAAAAGAAAGATATGGCAGCTGCCACCTACTACTGCATATTCTTTTTTTAATTTAATGAGCATACCTTGAGTAGGGGGAAAGCTTTAACTCCACACCACTATTAGTAATCAATATGTCAGGGACAGAGGCTATGGTCTTTTGGGCTGCACTGGTGCCCCAAATAATAATAATAATAATCATAATAATGAAGTAATATGCCTTAAGAACATGCAGCAAATGCACACTGCTGACTTTGGCTATTAGCAAACCAGCTACACCTAAACAGGCTCTATACTGTACAGTAAAAAGCATAGTTATAGTCATTGGCTTCCCAGGAATTCAAACACCTCCTTCTCATCCAAGTGTCCAGTGCCATTTTACCAAAAGTAATTATATCTTAACTATATACACACACACACACACACACACACACACACACACACACACACACACACACGCACACATATTTCCTTCCTTCATTTAAGAAAAACTGCCACTATCCAGACCAATTTGGCACACACCTGACAATTCCTGTTCAAATAAAACAACCATAGTGTTTACTCTCATTACCCCCGTCTAGTAGTCTGCATGAGAGTTACAGTGTTCACTGGAAACATCCCTAAAGCATACACACAGCAGACTCATCCAAGAGTTGGTCTTAGCCCACTCAATCCACCCACCATTTACTCTGGACAGACTTTGTACCACCTCTGCCCTTGTGTTTTAAGTACGTGTTGGGGGAATCCAGTCTTTTCTGCATGTATTTTAGCCTGACAGTGACTAGTTTGAAGACAAATGCTTAAGTGTCACACTTTGTAAGCAAAGCTTTGTATAGTCTGTAAACCCTCCTCCACAGACATCCTTGCTGGTCAGCTTTTATTCTCTACTTTCTAACAGACACTGATATTTACTCTTACTGCTCTTTCTTTCTCGTATATTTTCTTCACTTCTTCTAGATTAGCTACTCCCATTATTTATATCTTCCTGTCTTTCTTCAGTGGAACTGCATGCCTTCAAGTAAGTCACCCTTGGTCTCTCTTCCCTTCTTATTTCTCCTCGTCTGAGACAGTTATTAAATCACTTTCAGCTCTGAGTTTGTATTTGTGCACAGTCACCACTGACTCAGTGCACTCAACTGTCTCTTTAGTGTGTTTTCTATAGAAGTTTCCCTGCAAGCAAATAGATATGTGTGTAACAGCGAAGTCTGCAGTTTGAACACCAGTCCTGCTCTATATTTTATGTAAATTGTAATTGTTATGACAGCCTAAAACCTTAAAGAACTTTGTCCACTATAATAGCTCCACTTTCTTAGACTACAGCAGTCCCAGTGGTACCTTCTCCTTCAACTGTATTCCATTGATTGTTTTAGCACTCCACTCCACTGTCTTCCTTCCTTAAGTTTATTTCTCCTTTGTCCCAGATGCTTGTCTAACTACTTTCAGTTCTGAGCCAGTATTTTTTCCAGAGCTGCAGTCTGGCTTAAGTTTTCTTATTGTTTTCATGATTTTTCGGGGAGGGCTCACTCTGTTTCCATACCATACTCTCAGTTCCCATCCACCCTTCAATCTACATTAATACTTCCATAGTACCACCCTCATATTCCTCAAACCAATACCATTGGTTCCCTCCACAATCAAAAGAGTTACTCCCAACAGTACCACTCTAGTTTACCACCCAAGACTCACTTTCAAACTGTCCAACACTTGCCACCTATAACTATGACATTACATTTCTACAATTAACCCAGTACCTTCCTAACATGTTCTAATCCTAAATTAGAAGAAAGCATAAAACCCAAGTTAAATAAGATACCATTAACTCACATTAATTTTACTATTCCTCCTCACTCCACTAGCCCTCATTACCAATTATCAAAGCCAACTCCTTCAAATGCTTAGGACTTCAGCCAGTCCTTGCAAAGAATATCAACATCTACCCAGCCTGTCTTTCCCCATAGCACCTTATCTCTACAGACAAACCACATCTGATTTATCTATAAATATCTCAAAACTAAGTATCCAAATGTATGATCAAATACCAAATCAAGTCCAAGATATTATAACTGGCCATATTCTTCCCTCTGTAAAATATCAATTCAAAAAAATTAGTGAAGATATTCACCCCAAAACCAGGTCCCACTGTTCATAAAACCATCACTTCCAACCCCAAAATAAACAGTCACCTAATCCCTCTCAACAAAAAACAGAACCCAAGCTCACTATACTAAATATGAATTTAAGTATGTGCAATAAAATCCATGACATACATGCCTACCTTGCCACATACATTCCTGATGTAGTCATAGCTACCTGGTTAAAGAAAGAAATAAAGGATAATGATATAACCCCCCCCCCCAGAATACAATATACTCAGGCATGACAGACAAAATAAGCATGCAGGTGGTGTAGCAATCATCTATAAAACTACCCAACCATCACCTTATTCCCACAGGAAATACCCAAATGTAACATTGTTGAACTTCTAATAATCACTTCTAAAAATCAACAAGAGGAAAACTATATGTTTAACAGCAATTTATATACCACCAGGGAATAACATTAATACTGCTGAAAATATCCTGAACTGGATAGCCCAACAAATTAACCACAAAATTATAATACTTGGAGACTTAAATATAAACAGTCAAGTCATAAATTCCTCTACCCCCAACGAATCCATAAACTTGTACAATGTCAAGCAAATAACCACACCCCCTAGCCCAACGAATCCATAAACTTGTACAATGTCAAGCAAATAACCACACCCCCTAGGATCAATAAAACCTCAGGGAGACACTTAACATTAGACTGGATCCTTACAAATAAACCATCCTGACTGGATCCTTACAAACAAACTGATAAAGGTAGGCTGCTTCTCAGCATAACTTACCATATATTAAGATATGCCATTAGAACTCACCATAACCTAGATAAACTTATATAAAATCAAATATGACATGCAATATATCTTAGCTGAAATTGGTTGCTTTAGTGTTTCACTGAACATAACTGGAATGTATTTAGAGCAATGCCACTAGATACTGCTGTAGAACACTTTAATAACATATGCTTACAGACCTTAAATAATCTAGCACCAGTACGTAATGACAGAGTAAAGTCCAACCCAGCACCACGGCTAACAAAAGAAACAAAAAAAATCATGATAAAAAGAGATGAAGCCTGGAATAACTGGTATAAAAATAGAACTAAAAATGTCTTCCAGCAATTTAGGCATCTTAGAAACCTTGCAAAACTCCATGTTAAACAGGACACGCGAACAAACTATATCAACCTACAAAACACACATCAAAACAACCCAAAACTTTTTGGTTATCACAAACTACCACCACTCCCTCTCCAAAAACAGACAATATGACAGACTATCCCCACACAGTTTAATTTCTACTTTATACAAACAATATTATCTGCCTTAGACTTTAGTACATCTGCTCCTCCTCCTTTTAACCTTGCCCAATCAAAACCACCCACAGGTCTTCAATTTTAGTCCAGCACCTACCTCACTCATAATGAAGTTGCTCCTTACACTAAAAACTACTTTCATAGCTGTAGACCAACTACCATCAGACTACCTAAAAATGGCCGCAGAAATCATAGCGTTCCCCGTGTCCATACTAATTAATAGGTCCACAGCAGAAATATATGTATCATCACTGTGGGAAAAAATCCTACATTATACCACTGCACAAAGGTGGGCCATCTGCAGAGTTTAATAACTACAGAACAATAGCAATTCTCTCCCCCTTTCCAAAATATTGCATAAATGCATCCATATGCAGCAGATGCAATACCTAACCTCAAATAACCTGCTCTCAGAAACACAACATGGCCTTAGGCCACAGCACAGCACAACTACCGCTCTACTACAATTTAACAATATAGTAAACAAACACAGAAACAATGGCCTGCTTGTGTCCACCATGTTCTTAGGCTTGTCAAAGGCATTTGATACTGTCTCGCACCAGCAACTGCTCATTCAACTCTCCTCAGTAGGACTTTCACAATACTCCTTGTCACGGTCACTTAGTTACCAGTCTGGAAGGCAATAAGCAGTTAAATGGCAACAAACCTACTCAGCCTTTTAACCAGTTACTACACGTGTCCCTCAGGGATCTATCTTGGGCACTCTACTATTTAATATATTTATTAATGACCTCCACTCACTATGCTAGTTTAGTTCAGTATGCAGATGACTCAACATTAATATGGGCAGCCTCAACAATAAAAAAGCTCCAACACATTACTCAAAAATACCTGGCTCAAAGAATCAAATCACCAACTCAACCCCAAGAAAACTAAGTTAATGATTTTTATCCCAAAATTTTGCCAAAAATCAAAAGCAATCTTTTACCATAAAGTCAGCAAATAATGCTGCCATTGAAACTGTAACTCACAGTAAACTTTCAGGCATTATAACAGATGACAGTTGGAAATATGACCAGCATAAACTGCACACCAGAAACTAGGCTTCTCACTTTTCAATTTCTCCGTGTTTTTTGGTCTTCTAATACCATGACGGGAACAAACCCTGTTTGTAAGTCAAAGTATGATTAAAATTCATGAAATTAGTATTGTTTCAATCTTTGATGTTAGCCAGAAGTGCTCTTCACAGTACTCGCAATGTGCCCACAAATGTCTCCTTCTGCAATTTGTACAGAGTTACATGCATCGGTAACATATCCAAGTATGATTGTAAATTCTTTTTTATAAGACCCATTGCTCCTGCTACTACTGGAACTGTCTGGGTATCTTTCTTCCACATTGCCCTCATTTCTGCCTGCAAATCCTGGTATTTTATGACACTGTAGTCACTGGCTGCAGCAATTTAAATGATCAATGCTACTTTTGTCTTGTTTTCATGGACTACTACATCTGGTTTTCTCACATCTGTTTTTGAATTGTTGGTAATGGATGATCCCATGTGACATAAACTTCATCATTTTCTATGATGCTTTGTGGCTCATGTTTCCAGTGTTTTTTAGCTACTTCAATATTATAATTTTGCACAATTCCCAATGCAACAATCTTGCCACATTATTATGCCTTTCAGTACACAGTTCTTCTGCCATTAGTACGATCACAACCAGCAACAAGGTGTACAGCAGTTTCCAATGTTGTTTTACAAAACCTACATTTGTCTGTTTCTCCCACATTTTCAATGGACTTTGTAAACCAATGTGTATGAAGTCCACTGTCTTGGACTGCCAATATTAACCTTTTGTCTTTTGGTTAACATTCACCCCCCTTAACCATTCCCGCGTTCGATCTTGAGCAACATGAGGTTGTTCCAAGAGTTTTCTTTATTTGCAGCTATATTTATGCATTTTCCAGATTTCTTGGCTTCTCATCTGATCCTTCACCTTGCATTCTTTCTTTTGTTTTTGGCACATTTAGTTGCTGCCTGATTTTATTTACTGGTTTGATTTCCATTCCTGCTTGACACTGATATACATCTGCTAAACTAAGCAGGGAAGTCTTCTAAGACTTGCTCTCCTCATGTTTCAAAACTGTTTCAAAACTTTCATGTTTGAGACTTGTGAGGTCACCATATATGTATGCAGTCCCACACTTGCAGATCTCTACATGTAATCAATTTTGAGGAGGCCAGCACCTCCTTCATAAAATGGAATATATAGTTGTGATATGCACTGATTTTTAGAAATCATTTGATGAGCATGAAGCATCCTTCTTGTTTTCCTCTCCAACCTATCCAGCACCTTTTGGGGCCAGTCACTTCAAAACTGTAAGCTAGGACAGGAAAACAAACTGGTTTACAGCTTGGACTTTGTTCCTAGATAGATAACACTGTTTTCAGTATTAATTTTAATCTTCTAAAATATTCCTTACTAAGTTTTACTCACATTTGTTCATGTTTTATTGTTGATCCTTCATCAATACCCAAATATTTACACACTCCCTCTTGCTCAGGTTCTTTTATATCACATTCCTGTCCCAAACTGATGTTTTCTTTGTGCTGCAGCTTTTCCTGTTTTAAAGGTTGCTTTTGCAAATTCATCAAGACCAAATGACATTCTTATATCATCTGAAAAAGTTTTGACCACTTGCAGTTGTACTTTCAGTTCCTCATCTGATGAGCTACACAGTTTCAAATCATCTACAAAAAGAAGATGAGAAGTCTTAACACTTTGCTGGTTTCTGGGAGCCAAACTGTAGCCATGACCTAATCTGTTAAGTAGACAGCGTAATGGGCTAAGGGCAAGACAAAAGAGCAGTGGTGAGAAAAGAGTCACCCTGGAATATTCCCCTTTGAATTTGTATCCCTGGAATAATAATTTGTCTTCTATCATAGTTTAACTGTAAAATGGTTTGCCACTGTTTCATGGTCGCTGTAATGTAAATTGCTCAGTGTAAGGTGTATCTTATACATTTTTAAGCAATTTTTTTACAAATGAATGTGGGATACTGTCAAATGCTTTTTTGTCTACCCATGATGTACTTAGATTTTTCCCTTTTTTACAGTTCTCCATTATGACTTTATTTAACAGCAAATTATCCTTTTCTACTGCCATGATAGAGTTTTCTTCTACATGACTATAAACTCTGTCGGCATCAATTCCAATGTACAGTTTATATGTCACTGGAAGGCAAGTATTGGTCTATAGTTTTTAGGATAACTTGCAGGTTCAGTCTTAAGTAGGAGTATTGTTTTTCTTGTTGCCAACGAGGCTGGTATCTGTTCGGTGTGCACATATAAATAGTTTTTCCATGTGGCTAAATTTTCATGTAAAGATATATGGTAAAACAAGTCCTGCTGATTGTAAAGCTGTGCTCAAGCACAAACCAAGTAGTATGAACAAAAATGTACAACACAGCACCACAGCAAACCAAAAAAAGCAGATGGCAAAGAGCAGTGTAAAATCCAAACAGACTTTTATTCAAACACAGGTGAGCGCTTTCACAATAAAATCACTTCTTCAGACCATACAAAAATCAGTAGCATCTCAAATATTTAAAATGCAATCAATTAAATATCTACCAATAAAAAACATTCAAGTACAACAGCCACAGAAATTTAAAGGTACAGCCTTCTTTAAAGACAGGAACCATAAAAGGCTATTACCATAAAAACACACATAGCAGTATACTTATTTAAGAAGCGTTCTTTCTTTCAGAACTGGCTTAAGAGATACCGATTCATTCAAACATGCACCTCTGTGTGCTGATAGTTTAAGAATCCATCTTAATTCTTTCCCTTCTGTGACATTAGTTATATCACCCAACCTAAAACTTTCATAAATTACTTCTACTGCCATAAACTTAAACCAATGGTTAGTGCCTTTCTCTAGTATATGTTTAGCTAAGACACTATAACTATGGCCCTTATTGGTGCAATAATAATAGTCTCTAATTTGTTCTTTAAGTCGCCTATTAGTTTTTCCTATATAAAATTTTGAACAAGTCACACACTGTGCTAAATAAACTAAGTTTTTAGTGTCACAATTAGCTTTAACTTTAAAGACATAATGATTACCATTGTCTGGTTGTATATGTATTGGACACATCAATGTATTTACAAAAAGTACATTTGTCACAGACAGAGGTACCAGACCTAGTTGTTCTAATACTAGGTTGCTGTAGTTTACTTGTATTAGGGGAAACAAAGCTGTCTTTTCAACGATTTTTTATTTTTATAAACAAAATTTGGGGCTGCACTATCAAGCTCACATAGAATAGGGTCAGAAGATAAAATATGCCAGTTTTTTGTAATAATATTTTTTATATCTATGCTGTCAGTACTAAAAGCAATACAATAAGCTACATTGCTATAACTATTATTATGGGCAGTCTTTCTTATGTTTTCTTTACGTGAAAAAAACAGGCGTCCACTACTTTGTCTGTCTAACTTGACCCTTTCACATGTTTTACTAACTTCAAAAGGTTTATAACCATGTTCTATAAATTCCATACTAGTGGAACATATAGTTGCTTCAAATTCTTGTTCCTTGTCATGGAGCCTAGAAACTCTTAAAAGTTGACCTCTTACCACATTTTCAAAGATATGTGGTGGATGCATACTATTATGTTCAAGATAACTATGTGTATAACAGGGTTTTCCATATCTCTTAGTGTGCAGCTTTCCATCTATGCCCCTATACAGGGAAACATCAAGGAAATCTATGCAAGTGCAAGAATATTTCATAGTAAACTTAAGGAAGGGGTGTACTTGAATTTATAGCACTTAGAAAAAATTAGACTTTCAAGGTCTCCTTTCTAAAAAATATACAAGTCATCAACAAAATGCCGATACAATTTTACATGCATGCACATTAAACTGTTCAACATTTAAGATGTTTACCTTTTCCCAGTATGCCATGACCATATTGGTGTAGCTATTGGCAGAGGACATGTCCATAGCTACGCCAGAGGTCTGCAAGTACTATTGCTTCTTAAATATAAAAACATTATATTCTAGTACCAGCTCTATAAGGTAGCAAATAAACTCTATTTTTTTATCAGTGAGAGCCTTCTTCTTTAAGAAAATTTTTTACAAAGGAAAGACCTATTTGGTTAGGTATAACCGTAAACACAGATGTAACATCTAAAGTTACCATAATCTTTGTACCAGTTTCAGCATAACTCTCAAGAAAAGAGTAAAAATCACTTAAATATTCTGTATCACGCAAAACAATAGCATACGTGTCTAAAATGGGTCTTAAATGTCTTTCTATGTATAAAGACGCCGGTTCGGTTAGCCATCCACCTCCAGCTACTATGGGTCTAAAAGCTGAAGTTACAAGATTTTTATGTATTTTCGGCAAACCATTCAATGTAGGTACAACAGGATGTTCTACTATGAGATACTGGAACAGTTCTTTAGAAATAACTGTTTCTTCAAAGCAGATGTTCTTCGTGTTTCACTGTTGCAGTCATTACATTTGGGTAATCTGTTGGCAGGTTGCCCTCAGTCGGCCTGATTAACAAAGTCTTGGGTCCTGTGTCGGATGCTGTCCCTTCTTCCATGACGTCAGGTCGTCAGGGGTATAAACATGCAGCCAACGCCATTTTATCAGTCTTTCTTGCTGTGCGGTGCCCGAAGCAGAAGCAGTTCGCAAGTGCCGGTCGGCTGACTCCTCAAATATTTATTTCAGAACCAAAGTCTTCAACTTAAAGCTAAATACCCCGTCGGGGAAACTTTTTCTTGCTCCTTACAGATGTCAGTAAAAGTTAATAATTGCATTACTTGTGGAAAGCAAATACCTCAAAGATTTTCATTCGTACTGTATTCCTTGCCTAGGCCCTGACCACGATGTACTTTGATGTCAGTTTTGTGCTTTATTTAATCAGCGCACTATATGTCGTCGGTACATTTTTGCCTCTAAATATTTCGTTTCTCAGTTTAATTATCCAGAAATGTCGTCGGTTAGCCATCCGACTACCGGAACTCTGAAAAAACGCAAAGATAAAGACAGAGACAAGCCGCAGAGGTCCAAAACTGTCGATGACGCTTCTCCTAAGCCAGTTGCCAATTCGCCAGTACTCAGTGAGGTGCTTTCGCAGCCCCTGATACCCGCTACTTCTGATTCGCAGGCCTCTACTGAGACCCATTCGGAGTCCGGTATGCTGCAAGATGCTTCATCTATGGAACTCGTGGATGTCTCTACCTTGGATGGGTCCGGAGCCGCTGTGCAGGCACCAGCTTCTGAGGGTGTATTCAGGCCTACAGACTTGCATATTAAATCGACTCCACCTTCATTACTAAGGTCAAAATCTCGATCTATGTCTAAAACACTGACGCCCAGGCCACATGTTCAGGTCCCAATGCCTAAAAAACAAATATCAAAATGGCTGAAGATCTAGTTACTCTAATCAGGGGTAGTCAACACCCCCCCCTCTAAGAGGCCTACGGCTGAGCTTGATTATGAATCTTTTGACCAGGATTCTGTTTCTTCTGACTCTTCTAATGACCTGGACTTGTCCATACCTATTTATGAGGATTCTGATGCAGAGGATTCTGTTCCTTCTGCTTCCCCTCCTGAGAATTTTTCTTTTGGGGAAACTTTGCATACTTTAAGGGAGCATTTCCACTGGTAAACTTAGGAATTTTCTGATTCAAAAAAGAGGCTTAGGGGTTTCCTTCTTCTACCTCAACATAGGCCTTTGGCTATACCTCCTGTACTAGACATTGTTGATGATGTGTTTTCGGAATCCAATATGGCCCGTGATTCCCTGCCTCCAGCTCTTAGTAAACCTGACAGATACTACAGGGTTCCTGAGCCCCACAAATTCCTTTTCAAAAATCCGGTTGAAAATCCAGAGACCATTTCTCAGGGGCCCAAGGGCATTAAGGCTTCTACTACTAAAAATCCTACCGCTTCTGATAGACTCCAGGGCGCTGGATAGATGGGGTAAAAAGGTTTATACCTCTGCAACCTTGGCAATCAGAGCTTTAAACTGCCAATTTCATATGTTAAAATATCAGCAACATATTACTGGACTGCTTAAACAAAAAATGATGTTGATTTCTGACTGTGTGGAAAATAAAGATTTACAGGATTTAATGCATTCTGCTGAACAAGTGGGAAAACATACTTTGCAATGTGGTTTTGATTCTTTAGAGGCCTCTTGCAGGGCTGCTGTTACTGGGTCTGTGCTTAGAAGGCATGCTTGGCTTAAGGAGCAATCTTTGCTCGATCATGTTAAAGCAAAATTGTTGGATGCTCCTTTACATCAGGACCGCCTGTTTGGCAATAAGGCTGAAGAAGTTCTATAAAAGATGGAAGATAAAGCTAAATCTATGCAAACTGTTAAAGATTTCTTACAAGTGCAACCCCCAAGATTTAGTAGGCACTGGCCTACCAAGAAATGGTCCTTTCCAGCTCCTTCCAGATCCTCTCAAGCCAAATCCAGACACACCAAAAGCACCGGGTTTCAGTCCCAGGGGACTCTCAGACCTAAGCAATGGGGGACTCTACTTCCAAATCTGGAAATAACAAGACACCCCCCTATGCTAAACAGTCTCAATGACTTCTTTTTAAAATTACCAAGCACTTATATTTTAACCACCCCTCTGAGGGGAAAGATTGCTCTTCATGCAAAGAACTGGGAACTCATAACCCAGACAAATGGGGTTTAAATATAGTGTCCCAGGGATACAGATTTAATTTCCACACGTTGTCAACACCAAACGGGTGGCTGGACCTGCCCTCAAATCAGTGGGCAGAGGCTCAAAAACAAGCACTTTCTCTCAAACATGGGGGCTAGTCAACTGGTACCAGAAGAGGAAAAGGGACAAGGTTTCTATTCCAGGCTTTTTCTGGTACCCAGAAAAGACAAATCATGGCATCCAATTCTGGACCTGTCTACTCTAAACACCTTTCTGGACATTCCAAAATTCAAGATGCTGACTCTTCACCAGTTACTTCCTATGCTAGGCAAAGATGCCTGGTTGGCAACTCTAGATTTAAAAGAAGCATACCTGCACATCCCAGTCAGGGAATCTTGCAGAAGATACCTACGCTTCAAAGCAGGCTACTTGCATTATCAGTTCTCTGCACTGCCCTTTGGCTTGTCTACTGCACCCAGGATTCACAAAGTGCCTGGCTCCAGTTATTGCATTTTGCAGGCAGAGAAATATTCAAATATATCCATACCTGGACAATTGTTTAATTCAGGCAGAAAACCAGGCCATACTTCTAAATCATCTGTCATTTGTAAAAAGAGTTCTAACTTGTCTAGGGTATACCATAAACGAAAAGAAATTGCAACTGGTACCCTCTCAACAGATTGCATTCCAGGTTACAAGCTTGAATACAACTGCCCAGATGGCTTTCCTCACTCCAGAGAAGAAAATTCATTTGGTAACTTACGTCAAACAAGTGGCCACAAAACCCCTGCTATCTGCAAGACAAATAATGCAAGCCTTGGGGTTCATGGCCTCCTGCATTCTTCTAATTCGATATGCAAGACTGCATATGAGGAAACTACAGTGGTACTTAAAAAGTCTATGGAGTCAACATTGTCACAGCCTGGAAACAATGATTCCTATCATACCTTGCCTATGCCTGGAGTTCCTATGGTGGGCAGAGGCCTGCCACCAAAACAAGGGACTGCCATTCACACTACCCCTTGCAGCCCAAACCCTAACTACAGATGCATCAGACTATGCATGGGGGGCTCACCTGGCAGCGAAGTGCATTCAGGGCAAATGGAACACAAATCAAATGCACCTACATATCATTCAAAAAGAAATGTTAGCTGTACAGAATGCTCTGACAGCCTTCAAGGACTACATTCTTCCAGGACACCTAATGGTAAAGACGGACAACACCACGGTTATGTGGTGCATAAACAAGCAGGGGGGTACACATTCCTACCCCCTCTGCAGACTAACCATGGCATTGTGGAACACAGCCTTGAGCTACCAAGTGCACCTACAAACTCAATTCCTGCCAGGAAAATTGAGTACACTGGCAGACGGACTAAGCAGAAAACTCATGGACCCACACTAGTGGAAACTGGAACCACGGATTTTCAACATGTTGACAAGCAAATGGGGGAGCCCAGACATAGATCTATTTGCCTCCCCCCAAAACTACCAGTTGGACATGTTTTGCACAAGGACTCCCCACAAAGAAGCCTGGAAAATGGATGCTCTGTCCTTCAGTCTACACCTTTCCCCCGCTGCCTCTGCTCTCCAAAGTTCTGCTAAAAGTCAAACAGGACAAACCAAGAATGATTTTGATTGCTCCAGACTGGCCACACCAACAATGGTACCCACTCCTGCACAGTGTGTCGCAAAAATTTCCATGGCACCTGCCTCAGACCCCTTCCCTGCTGTCTCAGCAGGAGAACCAAATTCTGCACCTTCTGCTTCCAACATTGAACCTTGCAGCCTGGCTAATCACTTAAATTCAGCGTTATCATCCCTCAACAAACCTGTGATGGATGTCATCTTGGAGGCGAGAAGACCTAGTACTAGAAAATTTTATGCTGACAAATGGAAAAGATTCTGCGCCTGGAACCAATCTTTAGGAATGAGCACAGCAGTGCCCAGTTTACCTCAGATTTTGCAATACTTAACTGAGATGCTTCACAAGGGCCTGTCTTTTTCCACTATTAAAATACATGCTTCAGCTATTTCAGCTCACTATAACACAGAACCACCCCTCTTCTCTCATCCACTGCTCATGCAGTATCTCAGAGGGGCAAAGAACTTGAGACCACCCAGGAGAGCTCCTACCCCTGCCTGGGACCTTAACTTCGTTTTGGAGAAGCTCACTCTACCTCCCTTCGAGCCAGCTGCTACTGCAGACTTAAAATTTCTTTCTTGGAAAACAGCCTTCCTTTTAGCAATCACTTCAGCTAGAAGGATATCTGAATTACAGGCCCTTATGGCAATGGAGCCTTTCATTATCTTTCATGCGGACAGGGTATCTCTGAGGACCAATCCATCCTTAATGCCCAAGGTGGTTTCCAATGTGGCTCTTAATCAGTCCATTCATTTGCCAACCTTCTTTCCCAATCTACAGAACAAAAGGGAACGGATTCTGCACTCCTTGGATGTGCACAGACAACTTAGATTCTACTTGGACAGGACTAAATCTCAAAGAAAATCTGAACAATTGCTGGTAGCATTTGCTGCAGGGGCAGAGGGAAATGCTATTTCAAAACAAACCATTTCTAAATGGATAAGCCATTGCATTCATTTCTGCTATAAGCACCATGGAAAACCTATCCCCTAGGGGATCAGATCTCACTCCACCAGGGCTGCATCTACTTCTGCAGCCTTTCTCAGAGGGGTTCCTACCAAGGATATTCTAGAAGCTGCAACCTGGATTTCTGCACATACTTTCACCAAGCATTATCATTTACCAATTTTCTCTAAATCCAGAGCTGGCTTTGCCACTGCTGTCTTGCAGGGCCTTATAGCTGGCCCTAATGCTGTATGAACTCCTCCTCCCAACCATAGCTTTGGGAATCTACCCAAATGTAATGACTGCAACAGTGAAACACGAAGAACATAGTACAGTTGTGTACACTTACCATAAATGTAGATGTTTGAGTGTATTCACTGTTGCAGTCCTGGTTACCCTCCCTCCAGCCTCCTATTTTTCTCTGGCTATAACTCTTATTTCTTTTACTATACTTAAAAGCCTTTTTGGTGTATTTGCTTTTGGTTGGAGGTATATTTTTGTGTTTTTAATTTTATTTGCTCCCCATTAGGAGGGCACCTGACATTTGGGGCAAGAAAAACTGATAAAATGGCGTCGGCTGCATGTTTTATACCCCTGACGACCTGATGTCATGGAAGAAGGGACATCATCCGATGTAGGACCCAAGACTTTGTTAATCAGGCCAACTGAGGGCAACCTGCCAGCAGATTACCCAAATGTAATGACTGCAACAGTGAATACACTCGAACATCTACATTTATGGTAAGTGTACACAACTGTACTTTAACAAGAGACTTAGTGAACCTTTCAATTAACTTTTGTACAGAATAAAGTTCTATGCTGGTATATGTATTGTCATCTCTAAGCATGGTATTCATAGTAGTAACATAATACTCTGTCTAACACAACAAAAGAATTGCCTTTATCGGCTGGTCTTATTGCAATGTCACTTTATCTCTGTAAATTTTCAAGTGCTTGCCTCTCATTTTTAAGTTGCAAAACTTATTTAGTTTATACTCACTATTGGTTTCAAAAAGATTATAAATCTGTTGTGCACATACATTTGAAAAAACTTCCAGAGTGGAAGACAATGTTGGACAGAAAGCACTTGGCTTTTTATAGTTACATACACTTTCATGTGACATAGAAAAAACAAACTGCTCTTTAAGAGCTTTTTTTTGTACAAGCAATTTCAGCTCTATAATAGTGTCAGCTAAATCAGCCCTTTGAGAAGGAATAAAAGACAAACCTTTTTTTAAGTAAAGAAAGTTCAGCTTCTGTTAACTGTCTCTGTGATATGTTCCATACTAGTTTGTTATATTCCATATTTTCCTAAGAGTTTGTGGTTCTCGATCCTGAAAAAGAGTTCTTTCTCTTGAATTTCTTTCCTTCGATGTTCACATCTTTGTATTCTTTGCATTGGAATTTGCAGGGTAAAGCAAAGCCCAAAAAAGCAGTCACCAGAAATATTGAGTGTTTTAGGCCATGCTACCTGTTCTGGAGAAAGAACAGTTCTTGTAAGTTGCTGCTCAGTTGGGGGAGGGACCACCAAAGATGTGCTGTATGTAGAGGTATTAGCATTAGGTGAAGAAACAGCACATCCCTGCACCACTGTTGAAGCATTTACAGAGCCATTTTTTTGAGTAATGGAGGAAACTTCCTCCGAGTAAGTAGCCTTAGAAATTCTATGTTGTACTGGCTCTATACACTGCTCTCTCGGCCAAGGAAACACATTTTGTTGTTGGAAATCAACAATGTCTCTGAAGTTTTTTCTTTTTTTGAGATAATAGCTTAGTTTCATACACTCACTCATGCAAAGATCAACTTGTGCATCAATATTAAGGCTATACAGTTCTTTTTGTAATTTGTTAAGATCTTCATAAATTTGTTGCTCTACAAGCACAAAAAAAGTCAATGGGCAACTTAATATAAGAATAACTTGTCTCTAAATTAATTCTTTGCCATTTTGCTAAAAGTTCTGGATAAGTTGTTCCATGAGGCCATATTCAACACCCTCAGCCCTCCAGGAACAACTTTCAGCACACAGCAGGCTTCAAAATGCAGTCTCTGACAATGACGTCTCTTGAACTTGTATATAGCTGATTTTCCAAGTGTTTAAACAAGTCTTTCATACGTGCACTTTCATTATGCTCAGTTATTAAACTGTGTGCAGAAACATCCATATTCTCAGTTAACAAAGGATTACCTTGTATATTTATGAAACTTTATAGTCTCCTCCTTTGACTAGAGTTGCCAACAGAATCAGCCTGTAGCATGGCTTCTGCATTTCCAGTGATACTTTCAGCCATGTCAGTCAGCAACAACACAACACAGCAAAGAAATATGGTAGAACAAATCCTGCTGACTGTAAAGCTATGCCTAACCACAAACCAAGTAGTATGAACAAAAATGTAGAACACAGCACCACAGCAAACCAATAAAAAGCAGATGGCAAAGAGCAGTTGTTGTTTGTCTTTCGGCTTTTCCCAGTTAGGGGTCGCCAAAGCGGAACTCCGGTCCGTTAATGATTGGCAGTTGTTTTTTATGGTGTCGAGTTGCCAGCCCGATGCCCAACCTTCAACGAAGGCACGCCCATTCAACGCATGTCTTTAGAATGTCCACTCGACTGCAGACTTTTATTCGAACACAGGTGAGTGCTTTCACGATAAAATCGCTTCTTCAGACCATACAAAAAATCAGCAGCATCTCAAATATTTAAAATGCAATCAATTAAATATCTACCAATAAAAAACATTCAAGTACAACAGCCATAGAAATTTAAAGGTACAGCTTTCTTTTAAGACAGAAACCATAAAAGGCTATTGCCATAAAAACACACATAGCGGTATAACCAAGCAAAATGATGAGGCAAGGTGCCTGGAAATACCAGTAACCAACAGAACACAGATGCAGGCACCACCAAGAGGCTGGTAAAATCACAGTTCAGGCAAAAGCTCAGAAGGAACAGCCGTTTATTCAGTTACATAAATGCAACACTCCCCACAGTGTTTTCGTCAAACAAGACTTCTTCAGATGTAGAAATGAATCACAAGCTGCTACTCTCCTTATATACCCAATGATCCCTTAATTGAATAATTATTTAATGAATTAATAGCACAAACATGGTTTAAAAACAATTTAAAAACACAGTTTAAAAACAAGCATAAAATATTCCTATGCAAATGCTAATACACTAATGTATAAAAAATATATGTGTATAAAATACATTGTAAAATACTTTCGTTAATGTAATAATATAAATATATAAATATCTATGTACTTATATACATAAAATCGCATTTGCAAAAAATTCATAATAAATACGATTAATACATATTATAAAATCAAAATTTCATTAAATTGAAATGCAGTGCAATGTTATCATAAGTTGGTATGAAGACCACCCCCAATTACAGTTTTGCAGCCCTCATTTTGAGTATTGGGGCAATAGATAAATGTTCATTAAGCCCCGGTGTCCTGTTTGCCTCTAATACCAATTGCCAATATAACTCTCTTACCTCAATCCTGGTCTCCCAGGGGCCTCCCCTCACATCCTTATCTACCTTTTCAAGAACAAAAAAAACCCATTTAGCCTGTGTACATGATAAAGTATGTTTATAAAGTGCATTGTTGTTATCTTGTATTCTTATAGCATTAAGGAGCTCGTAAATCCTTCTTTTTTATTTACGTGTAGTTTTTCCAACATAAAATGCTGCACATTGTTTGCACACAGCTAAATAAATCAAACCCTCCCTGCAGCAGTTGGAAAAACCATCGCCCTTGACCATATAACCCTTATCCGGGATGCACACTGATTCCTGATTTAAAATAAATGGACACTGGGCACATGATCCACACTTGAAGGTGCCTAATCTTTTTCTATGAACTGACTTGTGATTTCTTTCCAATAGTTCCTTCAGGTTCCTTCCTTTCTTATATATAAACCTTAAAGGGGTTTTAAACAGCACTTCCAATTCGGAATAGCAACCAAACTTGTCCCAATGTTTGGAAATATTTCTAATGTTAGGGGCATCCTGATTGTAAAACATAACAATTTTACCCCCAAAACCACCTTCCCCTTGAACACCTAATGGTTCAGTGTAACATTTATGTCCACAGAAAAAATCTGCCCATTGTATGTATCCACCCTGTCACCACCTAAAATAGGGCTAAACCTGCCAGATCTTCCTTCCCTCACCTCCGCCATGACCTCTTCAACCAACTCCCTAGGGTATTTTCTAGCAAGAAACATATCCCTAACTTTAGTACTTTTCACATTCATAATCTACATCCTTAGACATCATTCTACAACTACAAATGAAGTGCCCCTTTAAAATACTTCTTTTCTGCTTGGAAGATGTGAGCTAGTGAAATACAGGTAGGAGTTGGAGAAGGTCTCCTTCCTGTACACCAGTGATACAAATTCCCGCAATTCCACATTTTTTTTATTATAACAGATAAAAAAAAGATGTGGAATTGCAGGAATTTGTATTATAACATCCAAAAAATTAATCTCCTGGTGGGAAATATGGTGGGTGAACCTTAAAAACTCTGTAGTTTAATTCAAGTATTGTATAAATTCTATACGTTTCGTTTCACTCCCCATCCAAAAAAGACCACCCAAGCTTCGTTTGTAGTAGACCCAATACTGGGCATACTCAGAGTGAAAGACAAACTTTTCTTCCCATACCGAGTACAATATTGGCGTAGATGGGGACACAACATGACCCCATAGCTATACCCTGAATCTGCCTAAAGAACTCACCCTCAAAGAATAAAAAATTGTGCCCCAAAACTAGATCCATATGTTCTATATTTACTAAAAAGTATTATGGTCTAGGTTCCCACATTGGTTAATTGGCTCTTGGAACCATTCCATACCCATTTTGTGGGGGATTACATTAAACATGTCCTGTATGTCTAATGTTATAAAAATAAGGAAATCCGAGTACAGGTCCTTCTTAATACTCCTAAGGAAATCCCAAGAGTCTTTAAGTATTCCACCCGCACTGTTTAAAACTGGGTTTACATATAACAAAGGAAGGAACCTGAAGGAACTATTGGAAAGAAATCACAAGTCAGTTCATAGAAAAAGATTAGGCACCTACAAGTGTGGATCATGTGCCCAGTGTCCATTTATTTTAAATCAGGAATCAGTGTGCATCCCGGCTAGGGGTTATACGGTGAAGGGCGATAGTTTTTCCAACTGCTGCAGTGAGGGTTTGATTTATTTAACTATGTGCAAACAGTGTGCAGCATTTTATGTTGGAAAAACTACATGTAAACTAAAAAGAAGGATTTATGAGCTCCTTAATGCTATAAGAATACAAGATAACAACAATGTACTTTATAAACATACTTTATCATGTACACAGGCTAAACAGGTTTTTTGTTCTTGAAAAGGTAGATAAGGATGTGAGGGGAGGCCCCTGGGAGACCAGGATTCAGGTAAGAGGGTTATATTGACAATGGGGGTGGTCTTCATACCACCTTATTATAACGTTGCACTGCATTTCAATTAATGATATTTTTGATTTTATAACATATATTCATCTTATTTATTATGTATTTTTAGCAAATGTGAATTTATGTATATAAGTACATAGATATTTATATATTTAGATTAATGAAAGTATTTTACAATGTATTTTATACACATATACCTATATATATATTTTTATATATATTAATTAATTAGTGTATCAGCATTTGCATAGAAATATTTTATGCTTGTTTTTAAGCTGTTTTTAAATTGTGTTTTTAAACCATGTTTGTGCTATTAATTCATTAAATAATTATTCAATTAAGAGAGCATGGGGGTATATAAGGAGAGTAGCAGCTTGTGATTCATTTATACATCTGAAGAAGTCTTGTTTGACGAAAACACTGTGGGGAGTGTTGCTTTTATGTAACTGAATAAATGGCTGTACCTTCTGAGCTTTTGCCTTTACTGTGATTTTACCAGCCTCTTGGTGGTGCCTGCATCTGTGTTCTGTTGGTTACACATAGCAGTATACTTACTTAAGAAGCTTTATTTCTTTCAGAACTGGCTTAAGAGTTCCTGATTCATTCAAACCTGCACCTCTGTGTGCTGACAGTTTAAGTTGTTGCGTCTTTCGGCTTTTCCCGGTCAGGGGTTGCCACAGCGGAACTCCGGTCTGCTAGTGATTGGTAGTAGATTTTTACGTGCCGAGTTGCCAGCTCTGATGCACAACCTTCAATGAAGGTACGCCCATTGACGCATGTCTCCACACAGAAGACGCTCTAGCTGAGAATTGAACAGGACAACATCTTACTGTGAGGCGACAACAAGTATCCATCTTAATTCTTTCCCTTCTGTGACATTAGTTATATCATCCAACCTAAAACTTTCATAAATAACTTCTACTGCCATAAACTTAAGCCAATGGTTAGTGCCTTTCTCTAGTATATGTTTAGCTAAGGCACTATAACTAACTATGGCCCTTATTGGCACAATAATAATGGTCTCTTAACTCGTAGTGGACGCCCGTTTTTTTCATGTAAAGAAAACATAAGAAAGACTGCCCATAACAACAGTTATAGCAATGTAGCTTTTTATATGACTTTTAGTAATGACAGCATAGATACAAAAAATATTACAAACAATTGGCATATTGTATCTTCTGACCCTATTCTATGTGAGTTTGTTAATGCAGCCCCAAATTTTGTTTATAAAAATAAAAGATCGCTGAAAAGACAGCTTTGTTTCCCTAATACAAGTAAACTACAGCAACTTAGTATTAGAACAACTAGTTTTGGTACCTCTATCTGTGGCAAATGTACTTTTTGTAAATACATTGATGTATGCAATACATTTATACAACCAGACAATGGTAATCATTATGTCTTTAAAGTTAAAGTTAATTGTGACACTAAAGACTTTGTTTATTTAGCACAGTATGTGACTTGTTCAAAATGTTATACAGAAAAAACTAATAGGCGACTTAAGGAATGAATTAGAGACCATTATTATTGTGTCAATAAGGGCCATAGTTATAGTGCCTTAGCTAAACATATACTAGAGAAAGGCACTAACCATTGGTTTTAAGTTTATGGCAGTAGAAATAATTTATGCAACTTTGAGGTTGGGTGATATAACTAATGTCACAGAAGGGAAAGAATTAAGATGGATTTCACTTTGGGAGACCCTATTTATAATGTTAGACTAGTAGGGGGTAACTGCAATACCAGTGGTTTAGTGTATTTGAGTACATGTTCCGGTTGTAAAGCATATTATGTGGGTAAGACGGAGAGGGCCCTGAAGAAGAGAATCTACGAACACTTATATGTGATTCACACCCAGAATATGAACAATGCCCTATATAAACTTTCTCTCATTTGTACTTCATTTTCTGGCTTCAAATTTGGCATTTTGGAAGTGGTTGTGAAAAACGTCGGGGGGGGGGGTGGTAACTGGGCCAACTTAATAGAGAAAAGTGAGCTCAAATGGCAGCTTAGATTAAATGCTTGCCACCCCCCCTGGCCTTAATGACCATTTGTCCTTAAAGCCAATTTTAGTGGAAAAGGCTGCTAAATTGTGAAAAGAAAAGAAAATAATTTTAAGTGTTTATTTTATTTATTACACACATTTTATGATTGTTAAAAGGGGACAGGGTTCCTTTAAATGAATTTACTGATTGAATTGAATGGGTTATTTAAATGTTGTGAACTGAATGGGTTATTTAAATGTTGTGTTGAAAAGCACTTTCAGATTTGATAAAGTCTGGATGTATGCAGACAAAAGCACTTATCTACTGCTTTATGTGCTTTTGCTGTGTGAAGCATTAAAGTACTATTTATTCCACAAACATCTTCCATCTGAGTGCTGTTTTGGATTTTGCCTTCAAGTGATTTGTGTTTTCTGCTGTTTATTTTGACCACTTGTTCACCCACAGTATTGTTTCAAGTTCTTTGGTTGTGGGTTTTGGCATATTTTGTTATTCTCATTTGAGAAACGACAGCACTTTAAGATGGATGACAACGGATCATTTGGCAGTACCGATAACTCTGTACTAGTGACAAACATTTCACCGGTCAAAAAGGAGGATAATTGTGCAGCTTTTGGAAAGCTTACTAAGCTGTTGGAACAACAATGCCAGCACATGCAGTGGATTTTGGATAGACTGCAAACCCCTGGATCCTCGGGGATGCAGGTTCACCCAGGATTGATGATGACTTCCGGGTTGGTAAATGGAACATCCATTATGGTGGAACAGCCGGTGGCTTCTACATCACAAGACAGTATTCCCTGCGGACAGTTAATGGGAGGAGTTAACTCACAGGAATCATCTAGGGTATTTCGTTTTAATAATAGTGGATTAATAATGAGCCGTTTTATTTTTAACCAGACAAAAATCAAACAACCAATGGACATTAATTTTCAGCTTCGGGACTTTCAAACTAAAATGATCAAGGTAAGTAACTTACAAACTGACAACGTGTACCTTGCTGAATGTATTAAGTTACAGAGGGTCCCAAAAGGCCTTAGAATTTACAAATTTCCTAATGGTTTGACTGTGGGCCAACAAGAAGCTAATGATTTACTAGCAATGTTTGATAGGCACGGTATAGAATTGCTTCATTTTATTGTTAAAGTTAATAACAACAAAATTAAAAGCCTGTTGGACGAGGTTAGTGTTTTAAATAATGAAATTTTAAACAATGTGCGTTTTGCTAATTTTGAAGCCAGATATGATATGATTTTTAACAAGATAGAGGAACAACTTAAAGATAATGTGAACAGGAAGATGGAAAAACTTAAAAGAGATGAGATGGAGTATAAACACAAAGAGGCTTACCCTTTACCAAAGAGTTATTATGGGTTGAACACAAATAATGACAAGAGACAGGATTGATGAACAGGACCCTGGATTTAGTAGGTTATGATTCAGGGAGGGGGGAGGACAACCCACCAGATGAGTTTTTTGATACTGAGGTGGAAGATGAGTTCGGGCAAGACTATCCCCCACTTAGGAGATCTGAGAAGATCTTTAATCAAAACAGGAACAGGCAGAAATTTTTACAGGGGCAATATACCCCGAGAGGAAGACCCCAGAGAGGGAGAATGAATTATCAGAATACCCGGAAACAGAACAGATTTCAAACCAGGGGAAACAACTAGAAGGTATTTTTGTCCAGTTTTGGAGGACAATTACTTAGTATGAATCGGTACAATATTTTTACTTATACAAACGAGAACATAACAAAGGCACATTTCTCCCTGTTTGACAAGGGGTTTAAATTTGTACCGGTAAAGAAACCAGATATTTCCAACACACTTATTGACCTTAAGTTGTATATTCGAAAACTCAACTTTCAATTTCTTTTCAAGGACAAACGTGAACAAATGAGTGGGTGTTTGAATTTGAAGAAAAAGAGTCTTTATAACCCCCCTTGCACCCAGTGTTGGCCCATTATGAAAAAACTTGTATGAGAGATATTTTCAGTGAACACAAGACTCATAGGAATTAATTTTACAATTTGACTCATGAGGAGATGACATTATTAAATAACCCTAGAGAAATGAATGAAATACATGTTATGAAGCCTGATAAGGGGGTAGTATTAGTGGGGAGAATGGACTATGTTAATGATATTATGGACATTTTGTATGACACGGAGAAATATTCTCCAGTTTCTTTAAATGAAATACACATTGCGCATAGGAGATTACAGCTTTTTTCAGAAGATAGTTTATACCAAGGGGTAATTAATGAAGATGTCCTGTCCTTTTTAAAAAATGATTTTCCTTTCATTCCCACAGTTTTTGGAATCCCGAAGGTCCACAAAAATGTGGACCACCCCCCTTACAGGCTTATAGTAGCCAGACAAAACAGTTCAATCTATTCCTTGGGGATATTCGTGGATAGGTTGATTAAGGAGGTTATAAGTTTGGTCACCCACGTTATTAAGGACTCTTGGGACTTCCTAAGCAGGATCAAGTCACATGTTTTTCCTGACACTACAGGGTTTTCAATGATACATATCGTTGATTTAATTAATTCAATTCCACATGAAGAAGGCCTGAGTTATTCCACAAAGCCTTAACTGAATATTCAAGGCTGAGTAATACAATGATAAATTTTGTTATGGAACTGAAGGAGAAGATACTCTACAACAATTTTATTTCCTTTGAGGAAGAATACTTTAAACAGGTAAGGGGTGTGGCTATGGGGGCCAGTTGTGCCCCCATTTATGCTAAACTCGTAATGGCTAATTGGGAGGAAAAGCTTATTTTCAACACTAGGTTTAAACAGGAATGGTTGTTCTATGGGCGATATCTTGATGATGTTTTTATTTTATGGAGATGTGACAAACCCATTGTGGATGAATCTATAGAATATATTAATGGGGTATGTACTTATTTTAAATTCACTCACACTTATAATAGATTAACTACAGATTATTTGGATGTCAACATAACTCGGGATCTTGAGTCAGGGCATTTTTCATCTAAGGTTTTTCGCAAACCCACTTATTCCAACTGTTTTTTGAGGTTCAGTAGTCAATACCCCTATCATGTTATGAGGAACTTGGTCAGGTGACAAATAAGGGGCGCAAGAATGTGTTCAACTATGGGAAACATCAAACGAGAACTAAGGACATTGACACAGATGTTTACAGCAAGGGGATACCCCAGCCACTTGGTGCAACAGATGAGTATGGAAGTTTTGGAAGGCTGGGGCCACAAGTTTCTGCCATTGTTAGGTCAGGATTGCAAGGATATAAGAATTAGTCATGGTGCCTCCTTGAGTGACCCGAACTTGCTTGACACACCTGATTTTTCGAATTCCATGTCCATCCACTCTGGTTCCTTTGGTAATAAGGTGAAAGATATTTTATGGAAGAACTGGGTGATCATGGAGTGTAATAATGAGCTAGTTCAGGTTTTGGGGTCAGGTCCAACTTTTTCTTTTAAGGTAGGGGACAATTTAAATTTTCTGTTAGAGAATCCAATCAATAGAAAGAATGACAATGGCACAAGGCCATGTGGGAGATGTAACTATTGCCCTTATGTACTGAATGCAAAAGAAATCACTTTGGGAGACCCTATTTATAATGTTAGACTAGTAGGGGGTAAATGCGATACCAGTAGTTAAGTGTTCCGGTTGTAAAGCATATTATGTGGGTAAGATGGAGAGGGCCCTGAAGAAGAGTCTATGAACACTTATATGCGATTAACACCCAGAATATGAACAATGCCCTATACAAACATTCTCTCATTTTTACTACATTTTCTGGCTTCAAATTTGCCATTTTGAAAGTGGTTGTGAAAAACGTCAGTGGGGTAATTGGGCCAACTTAATAGAGAAAAGTGAGCTCAAATGGCAGCTTAGATTAAATGCTTGCCACCATCCTGGCCTTAATGACCATTTGTCCTTAAAGACAATTTTAGTGGAAAAGGCTGTTAAATTGTGAAAAGAAAAGAATTTTAAGTGTTTATTTTATTTATTACATACATTTTACGAATTGTTAAAAAGGGACAGGGTTCCTTTAAATGTATTTACTGATTGAATTGAACAAGTTATTGAAATGTTGTGTTGAAAAGCACTTTCAGATTTGATAAAGCCTGGATGTATGCAGACGAAAGCGTTTATCTACTGCTTTATGTGTTTTTGTTGTGTGAAGCATTAAAGTACTATTTATTCTACGAACATCTTCCATCTGAGTGCTGTTTTGGATTTTGCCTTCAAGTGGTTTGTGTTTTCTGTTGTTTATTTTGACCACTTGATCACCCACAGTATTGTTTCATAGCAGAATACTTACTTAAGAAGTTTTCTTTCTTTCAGAACTGGCTTAAGAGGTCCTGATTCATTCAAACCTGCACCTCTATGTGCTGATAGTTTAAGAATCCATCTTAATTCTTTCCCTTCTGTGACATTAGTTATAGCACCCAAACTAAAACTTTCATACAGTACTTCTACTGCCATAAACTTAAACCAATGGTTAGTGCCTTTCTCTAGTATATGTTTAGCTAAGGCACTATAACTATGGCCCTTATTGGCACAATAATAATGGTCTCTAATTTGTAGTGGACGCCCGTTTTTTTCACATAAATAAAACATAAGACTGCCCATAATAATAGTTAAAGCAATGTAGCTTACTGTAGGACTTTTAGTACTGACAGCATAGATATAAATAATATTACAAACAATTGGCATATTTTATCTTCTGACCCTATTCTATGTGAGTTTGTTAGTGCAGCCCCAAATTTTGTTTATAAAAATAAAAACTCGTTGAAAAGACAAGCTTTGTTTTCCTAATACAGGTAAACTACAGCAACCTAGTATTAGAACAACTAGTTTTGGTACCTCTATCTGTGGAAAATGTACTTTTTGTAAATACATGGCTGTATCCAATACATTTATACAACCAAACAATGGTAATCATTATGTCTTTAAAGTTAAAGCTAATTGTGACACTAAAAACCTAAGTTTATTTAGCACAGTGTGTGACTTGTTCAAAATTTTATATAGGAAAAACTAATAAGCGACTTAAGGAATGAATTAGAGAGAATTATTATTGTGCCAAAGTATCAGTGCATAGAGGTGCATGTCTGAATGAATCAGTACCTCTTAAGCCAGTTCTGAAAGAAAGAAAGCTTCTTAAGCAAGTCTACTGCTATGTGTGTTTTTATGGCAATAGCCTTTTATGGTTTCTGTCTTAAAAGAAAGCTGTACCTTTAAATTTCTATGGCTATTGTACTTGAATGGTTTTTATTGGTAGATATTTAATTGATTGCATTTTAAATATCTGAAATGCTGCTGATTTTTTGTATGGTCTGAAGAAGTGATTTTATCGCGAAAGCGCTCACCTGTGTTCGAATAAAAGTCTATTTGGATTTTATACTGCTCTTTTCCATCTGCTTTTTATTGGTTTGCTGTGGTGCTGTGTTCTACATCTTTGTTCATATTTCAAGTTGTTGTGTCTTTCGGCTTATCTCGGTTAGGGGTCGCCACAGCGGAACTCCGGTCCGCTAATGTTTGGTAGTGGATTTTTACATGCCGCGTTACCAGCCCATTCACGCATGTCTCCACACAGAAGACTTGCACTCCCCACTCTCTCATCCATTCTTTTTGCCCACTTTGCCTATTAAATATTGTACTCTTCTTACCCTGTTACAACTTACTCACTCCTGAAACCTATGCTCCACTGACTGATTGGCTCTCGATCCTCTCCTGGTTTGTCTTCCCGCTCCGTTCGCCCTTCGGGCTCACTCCGCTCCCCTACCCTGCCCCCAAATCCCACCCGCCCCTAGTGCCTCTAGCTATATCCCTCTTGTTACCACTCCCACTTCCTCCCTACACCAATCACCCACAACTCCCTAGACACACCCCCTATCAGCCTATCATCCAATTGTAACCACACCTACAGCTAACCTATAATACTACACTTCATTTCTAAACTCATACCCCTAGCACTATTCCTACTACTTTTTACTCCACTCAACCCTGTAATACTTTCTTTATCCACTGCGCAATAAACATACAACATATATAAGACAACCATAACACTTAACACCAAGTAACGTTCAGTCATGCCTTTAAATCCCCCATCTATCTCTATTTTACTATTACTATCTCTTAAACTTTCATATCTTTATTACCTTACCCAACCTCCTACTTCTTACCATTCACAACTTTATCACACAACCTACCACCTAAACTCCCCTCTCTCACCCTTACACTCTCCTATTTCTCCCCATCTATACCCAATAACACAACTTCTAACCTTCTCATTCAAAGTTTTCCCCTCACTGAGAAACCCTATCCCCATAGTAGCTAATGACCCTCTGATCATCACTACAGATCCTAATCGTTTCTTTACTCTACTCAATCACCTTTTTAACCCAATCCTTCATCTCATCACCAGCCTTTTATCTGGTGACATCCATCCCAACCCTGGCCCCTCCACCTCTTCCTCCTCACACAGGCCAATATATTTTACTTCTCTAAACTCACAAAGTATTGTCAACAAAGTCCCTACCCTCCATGCATGGCTCATGTATAACAAACCTGACATACTAACTATTTCAGAAACATGGTTAAAACCATCTATAAAAGATTCTGAAATTACTCCACCTAGCTATTCAATCATTCGAAAAGACAGGACCCAGAAAAAAGGTGGTGGAGTTGCTCTCCTATATTCTTCTTCCTTGCTAGTTACCCCCTATAACAAACCTACTCCAAAATTTAACAATGCTGAAGTACTCCTCACTCTCCTACAAGTTAACAAGCATGAACACATCTGTCTAGCATCCCTTTATATCCCCCCAGGGGATAATACTTCCACACTTGAAAACATCCTCTCATGGCTCTCTAACAAGATCAGCAATGAAACCATAATCTTAGGGGACGTAAATATCAACTGGGCCTCCATCAAGTCTTCAAACAACCCTCTTAACATCAACCTATTTAAGTTTTCCCAGCTAATCAATACTATTACACACCCATCAACAAACCCCTCTTGTGGCACCATCCTTGACTGGATTCTAGTGTCACATCCCCACTATTTCTCTAACAGTGGTACCCTTCCCGACCCTCTTAGTGATCACTTGCCTACTTTCACTCGCCGTCTCCCTTGCATCTCTTACCACACCCATAATTTCATCACTACCCGCAATGACAAAAATTTTAACCCATCAACCTTCATATATTCTCTAAAAGCAGTTAATTGGAACAATCTAAAGACACTACCTTTAGAAGACGCAGTTGCTCACTTCAACTTTACCTTCTTAGAAATACTTGATTCACAAGCCCCTATAAGAACAAAAAGAATAAAAACAAACTCTGCCCCCTGGTTAACCAAAACCACACTATCAACCATGCGCCTTAGAGACAAAGCCTGGGGACTCTATCTGAGAAATAAGACCCCAGAACAACATATTGCTTACAAAACCCTTCGAAATAAAGTAAAAAAGCTCACAATCTCTGATAGACAAAAATACTTCTTTACACTCCAAAACAACAATAAAACTAACCCTCAAAAATTCTGGAAGGGGATCTCCACCCTCCTAAACCCCAGCAAACCACACACCCCAACCCCAGACCCAAATAGCCCAGACCTAGATCTAGCTACACAGTTCAACTCATTTTTCATCGATTCTATTAGCAAACTTACATCCTCCTTCACACACCCCTCCTCATTACCTAATACACCCCCAATCTCTCCTGCAAACAACCCTCCCATCATCACCACTTCCACCACATTCTCATCTTCTCACTGTCTATCTCCCACCTCTTCCACTACTCTAACCCCCTCTTCACCCTTATCTTCCTCAAGTTCTCTCTCTCCCAACTTTTCTCTATTCTCATTTAAACCTATCCCCACTTCCACCATAAAGAAACTCCTTCAGAAATTGAAGCCATGTACCAATGCTCCTGACAACATTCCCTCTTATTTCCTAAGTATAGCCGCAGAAGCAATTGCCTATCCCATCAGCATTCTAATCAACCGCTCCATCCATGAATGCACAGTGCCCCTACTATGGAAGCAAGCCTTCATCATCCCCCTCCATAAAGGAGGCAACAATTGCAATGTCAATAACTTCCGTCCTATTGCTATCCTCTCCCCTATATCTAAACTCCTGGAAAAGTGTATCCAGCTTCAACTCCTACCACATCTCTTAGATAACAACCTTTTAACCCCTACACAACACGGATTCAGGCCAAATCATAGCACTATGACAGCCCTCCTGTCCTTTCTTGAGACTGTTAATAGAGCACGCGATTCCGGCCACATTGTTTCCACCTTACTACTAGACCTCTCCAAGGCCTTCGATACTATTTCACATAGCCTGCTCCTATCCAAACTGTCAGAACTTAACCTCTCTCCCTCCTCCATAAATTGGTTCTCCAGTTATTTATCAAACAGATACCAAGCCGTAATATGGAAGAAGGCCACTTCCTCTTTCCTTAGTACCCCCACTGGAGTTCCCCAAGGATCTATTCTTGGTCCCCTCCTCTTTAATATATTTATAAATGACTTCCACAAATCCATACCATTTGCAAACATCATCCAATATGCAGACGATTCTACAATTATCTGCTCTACCACCTCCCCCTCTCTGCTCCAAAAACTCACTCAGGAAGCTTTCTCAATTACTGAGCATTGGATGAAATTAAACCACTTGGCACTCAATGCCTCCAAAACAAAAATAATGGTATTTACCCCCTCCAAATCTACTTCTTTTGACATAAACTCTTTCTCAATTACCAGCCAAAACAACTCACCCTTGGAACTGGTATCTGAAACTAAGCTACTAGGTGTTCTAATTGACAATCAACTTAAATTCAACTCCCATCTACAACTAAATATTAAGAAAACTCATCAAAAACTAGGTATGCTCTACCGTCAAAATCAGTAACTTACTAGCTCCTCCAAAACCACTCTCGCTTCCTCCTTTCTCATTCCCTCTCTTCTCTACGGGGCTCCATTACTGACTAATCTTCAGACCTCTCTAAAAAGCCAGCTTTCCTCCTGCTATAACAAAATTGCCAAATTCGCTAATAGCCATAGGTCCTCCACCCACCACTGTTCCTCTCTCCAAAAACTAAATTGTCTCGAACTACCCAATCATCTTATCTATATACAGCTGACTTTAGCTCATAAGCTCATTTTCAACCCCTCTCTTTGTCCCTCTCTGTCTTCTGCCTTCAAAATGCACCAACCAAATAGAGTCTTAAGGTCCAACAATCAAAACCTACTTGAAGTCCATAAACCATCTTATCCCCCAGGTAAACACTTACTATCCTCTAACCTTTCCCGTCTCTGGAACTCCCTCCCACCACCCATCCGTACCACCTCTAATCACTACATATTCAAAAAATCTCTCCATTCACATCTCAGGTCCCAATGGGATTGTTCTTGCTCCCACCCCTCATAAATATATGGCATCTTACCTCCTTTATGCTTTGAGACTCAACTTCACCTAACAAAGCTTGTTACCCTTCAGAATAAATACTAGGTAATGTAATGTTGTGTTCCTTCTCCAACACAACTCTGCTATGTAATTCACCTTACTGTCTCATCTCACATACTTCACATTAATCTCCATTTATTGTATTGTTTTGAATGCTTCTTGAATTTTTGAGCTAAATGTTTTATCCACTACTTGTATAATTTAATTATATTTAGCAATCTTGTGTACGTAACTAAGTTTTGTCTGTGCTGGAGCTTTTCTCCCCAGGACTCCATTGAAAATGGGTTCTTTTGGCCCAATGGACTATCCTGGTAAACCAACTGCAAATAAATAAATAAATAAAATAAAAGACACACTAGCTGAGAATCGAACGGGACAACGTCTTGCTGTGAGGCGACAATGCTACCGCAGCACCTATTTCAAGTAAAGATGTTAATGCTTTTAGCCAGCAGTTAGGTAGTGCAGCTGGGCCTGGGGTTTTCAATTAAGAGCCTTTTTTCTTTAAACTTTTGTTTCAATCTCTCTGGCCATTACTTCATCCCATTTCATATCCTGTACATTTGAACTTTATTCTTTCTTTTACTTCTTCTATCTATCTAGCGTCTTTGTTAAGTTCCACAGGATCTTTATAGATATTTCTCCAAAATATATCTATTTCTCCTTTTTTTGTTGGTGATTCAATTTTTTTTGCCTACTTTCCCAATTTTCTATAAAACTTTTTTGGATCATCAATAAACTGGTTATTCTGTACTTTTCCTTTATATTTACCTATATATCTTCTAAGTTTTTCTGCATGTGCCGATATTTTTAGTTTATTATTTCTGATAGTACATGATAGATCCTGATCCGTTCGATACTGTACACTGCTTTTATCAAGTTTATCTTTCTGAGTATTTTTGTTGATCCGTTCCCTCTTCTATACTCCAACAGTGACACTTGTCTTAATTGCTTTATAGTTTTTCTCTATTCAATACTTCCAGGATGGCATTCGATTTATCCCCTTCCTTTCCCTTACTACCCTGTGTTTTTGTGGTAAGCCTTTATCTGTTATTAATTTAGCTGCACAGTAACATATCTTATTTACTTCTGTAATATCCCATGAATCACTACGGACAGTCCCAATTACTGTTTTCATTTGTTTTATCAAACTTCTAACTTTTTGGATTTTATTGACTTTCTGTATTTCTTTCAATGATCTTAATATGTCTGTCCATTTCTATTAAATCAAGCAACTCTTCTCTTAGATCATTTCTTCTAAACTGGGGGCAAATTCTTTGTTCTCAATTTCCTTTGGGCATTCTATAGAAAGTTCCAGAGCATCTTCCCGTGCCACATTCTTTTAGTTTCATCCTGTCATTCATTGCTCTTTCATATGGGAGCTCAGTGGCCTGTCACTCCACAATATTGACTGCATCAGAGTTGCCACAGTTTTCTGTTCCTTCTGTTGCTGTGCAACTTCAATTTAACATTTGTACTGGTTTCCTATGAAAGGCTCTAAACTATCTTCATATGACAACTGATCAAATGTTTCCCACTCCACTGGTTTCTCCTTAATTTGGGGATCCATTGCTCTATCCTGCTGTTATGTTATCCGAGTTAGATTTTCTGCACTAAATCCTTCACTTCGCAGGTAATCCATAACTTCAGTTTCTATTTCTTTAACTTCTCCATTACTTATCCTCTTTTCTGCTTTTCTTCTTTGTTTTCCTATTTTTTGTATTGTAAAATTTTCCATGTCCAGATGCCTTTGGCTGTATTTTTCTTCAAATATCCTTGGTGTTGCTCTTTTTGTACTGATTAGTTTTGCTTTCTCCTTTGCATAAATATTGCACCATATTAAATTTCTTTTTCCTTCCCATGTCCACATTTCTTCTTCAGATGTCTTCTGCTCCTCCTGTTTCTCCTTACTTTGGGGACACGTTTCATCATGCTGTGAAGTGACCTGTGTTAGACGTTCTGCAGTATTCTGTAACTTCACCTTCAATTTTCTTAACTTCTGCTTTACTAATCTTTTGTTCTGTCCCCTCTTTGTGATCTTATTTTTTTTTTTTTATTATTGTGAATTTTTCCATATCTGGAAGCCTCTGTCTGTATTTCTCTTCAAATATCTTTGGAGTTGCCTTTTTTGTGTTGATTAATTTATCTTTCTCTTTTGCATAAATATTGCACCATATCAGATCTCTCTTTCTTTCCCATGTCCACATTTCCTTTTTATACGTTTTGAAAGTCTTTTAAAAGGCTCCCTTTATAGGTTCAATGGATTCCTTACAGATACTCCAAGAAAAACTCTAGTCACCACCATCTTACTGCCATCTCTTATATGCTGCTCCTATCCCAACAAACTTAAACAGTACTCAGAGAAAGAAAACTTGCCTCCTGCTACAACAGAATAGCTAAATTTGCCACCAATCTCCCTCATAGGACCCACCATTGTCAAAGCGTAAAGTAACTAAACTGACTTGAATTACACAATTATCTTACATATTCACAACAGCACGCAAATTCATTCGTCATCCAGAAAAGTGTCCTGCACTACAAAGCTTATTACTGCCCTACTCTCCAGCAAGGGATCTCTGTTCTAGTAACAAGTTCTTACTACTCACAAATAAGTCAAATAACGTTTCAGGAGACTCGCTCTACTCCCAGTATGTTGCTAAACTCTGGAATAGTATCCCCATACAAATAAAACTCTCTGATAAACTCAAAAAGTTTTAAACGACTGCTTAACCAACATCTTAACCGGTCGTGGTCTTGCACATACTCATCACCAGGTTAAGACTTTGTGCTTACCGTACGGTACTATCTAAATACTCTCAACCTCTAACTGAAATTACAAAAAAGAAGTTATGTCCTTACCATAACGCTCCATCTGTGTTGTCTATTTTCATTTTTCCTCAACATGTGGGTTCGGTTCTGATCCATCGGAACCGACTCAGCCGCTTCTACAGCTCATGGAAACCAAAACCTCTCAAGCTCAGTCATTACCCACAATGTACTTAGTTATATTACCTCAGATTGAGTTTGCTGATAGAAAACAGAATAGAAAGAGTAAATTTTTAGGTAGACCATATCTGGAACTAGAAATACACCCAAAAAATGGTAATCTGTGTAAAGGCACATTCTTCTAGAAGCCAAACCTGGGAAGAGGAAATGAGGGAGGGGAGTTGAGGAAAAATGAAAATGGACAACACACATGGAACTGTATGGTAAGACACAACTTCTTTATCTGATGCTGTCAATTTTCGTTTTCTCCTCAACGTGTGGGACAAAGTCCCCAGGTACCTATAGTCTTGGGTGGACTCAAGGATATTCCTGAGCACCACTAAGCCAAATGATTCCCTATCCTGAGAGACCAAATCCAATTTGCAATGAGTAATAAAAGTATGTGGAGATGCCCAAGTTGCTGCTGCACAAATGCCATCCATGGATGTTCTAGTCTGATAAACAGATGAAGTTGATACTGCTTTAGTCGAATGAGCTTTCAACGCTTTTGGTAAAGTGACACCTACCTGCGAGTCATTTAGCCACCATCACCTTGTTCACTTGCTTTCCTAACTTTGTATATGAAAAGGAAATAAATAATTGATTAGATTTTCTGAAACCTTTTGTCCTGTGAAGATGGACATTCAGAGACAATTAAGATTCTAACAGATGCAAATAATATTCACCCTTATTGAACATTTGGGAAAGAACACTGGAAAATTAATGTAATGATTAGGATTAGTCTCAGAAACTACCTTTGGTAGAAAGGGTGGATTGCTATGAAGTGAAACCCAGTCTTTATGGAAAACCAGACATGGTGGTTTAGACTATAGGGAATCTCTGAAATTCTTCTAGCAGAAACAATTGCTACCAAGAAAGACGTTGTCCAAGACAAAAACTTCAAATCACAAACACTGTCAGGTTCACAGGGGGGGGGGGTGAACAGTTGTTTGTAACATATTAGGGTCCCAAGGAGGGGTAGGATCCTTATATGGGGGTTTTAAGAGAAGGTGCCCTTTAAAAAGGCTTTACAAAGTTTGTGAGATGCCACTGAAGATCCTTGTAAACCAATGTGAAAATTAGACATAGCTGCTAATTGGACTTTAACTGTAGAGGCCAAAGCTCCATCATTGAAAAGCAAGGCTAAAAATTGAAGACTCTCCTGGACTGGTGCTGTAAAAGGGTTAACCTTATTTTGGTGCACCCAGTGAACAAACCGTTTCCATTTACTATTGCAGATCTTTTATGTAGATGGTTTATGAGAAGACAAAAGAATGTGTTGGACTGGAGAAGAGAGCATAGGAAGTCTGGCTACTAGCGGAATTGGAGAAGCCAAGTTATCAACTTGAGATTTGGAATGTCTGGGTGAACAATGCCCGTCAGGTGTGCCAAAAGATCTGGAACTGGATTCAGAATCCAAGGCTGTTGCAATAGATGAGGCCAAAGAAAGGGAAACCAAATCTGCTGGGGGCAATGAGGATGATCTTGCTCTTCAACTTAAGAATTTGGGGATTAATGGAGATGGCGGGAAGGCATATGGGAGACCAGGGGGACAACTGTGCAGAACAGCATCCCTCGGAAACTCCCCTTCTGTAAGAATCTGAGCAAAGTAGCTGCTGCAGTTGTTGTTTAGGGGTGAAGCAAACAGGTTGCAGAAAGGCTGACCCCAAGTCTGGAAAATCTTGTTCAACACTTTTCGACTGAGGGACCATTTGTGAAGTAACAGCATGCACCTGCAAAATTTGTCTGCTGTCACATATGCCTTTCCTGGAATGTGCACCACTATCAGAAAGCAGTTTGATGAGATCACCCACTGCCACACCCTGAGGGCTTCTTGGCATAGAGGGTAGGATCTGGTCCCCCTTGTTTGTTGATGTACCAGACTACTGACATGCTGTCTGAATGAATCACAACAGTTCCTAGAGAAGAGCATCCTGAAAAGCCTGCAACTTCAATAGCACACCTCTCATCTCCAAAATATTTATGTTCAGAATGGCCTTTCTAGTGGACTAAGTGCCTTGGACTATATTCCCCTGACAATGCCGTCCCCACCCTAGCTGGGAAGTGTCCGTGGTCACTGTGGCTTTGGGCTGTGGGACAATGAACAGATGGCCTTGAGAAATTTGATTCGAGTGAATCCGCCAGGTGAGATCCCTTTTGTATGAACTGGTGATAGAGATAAGCATCGACATAGGATGGTGAAAAATGGACCATTGTGTTGCAAGCAACCACTATACAATTCTCATACAGAACCTGGCAACGGGAACCAGAGTTATAGATGCTGCCATGGACCCCAATGCTTGGGGAACAGAATGCACTGGAACTTTGTGGGTGTTGATAATGGCTAGTACTTGATTCTTGATTGTCTCCAGTTTTGAAGTGGAAGTGCGGCTATTATGGTCCTCATATTCAAGGACGCTTCTATAAAGTCTAGAGTTTGACTTTGTTTGAGCAGACATTTTTCGAAGTTTATTGTAATGCCCAGGTAACAGCATAGCTGTAGAACTTTTTTTCTTGCCTCCAACAGTTGGTGCCTGGTGGTGGCGGTGATGAGCCAGTGGTCCAGATATGGAAACACATGGAATCTCTGCAGCCTCAAGTGAGCTGCTATTACTGCCATCCATTTGGTGAACACCCTGGGGGCTGTGGTGAGGCCAAAGGGCAGAACCTTGAATTGGTAGTGACTGGCTCCCCAACCAGAAGTGAAGGAACCTTCTTGAGCATCTGTCTATCTTTATGTGATAGTAAGCATCTTGAAGGTCTATCGAGCACATCAAATCGTTCTTTCCCAGAAAGGGAAGAATGGACTGAACCGTGACCATCCGGAATTTGTTTTTTCAATTAGACTTGTTCAAGTTGCTAAGATCCAGAATTGGTCTTCAGTCCACTATCTTTTTTGGCACTAAAAAAGAATCTTGAGTAAAATCTGGAGTCTCTCTGGTCTGGTGGGAACTCCTGGATGACTTCTTTTCTAGCAGCTTCTGTATTTGTATGGCTGCTTGTTTCCTCTGACTGGGTGGGACATCTGGGAATTTCCTTTATGAGGGAGGGGAAAGGAAAAATGGTATCATATAACCTCTGGAAATGATCCTCTGCACCCATGTATCCAAAGAAATTAGTAGCCAGGCTCTCTAGTGCAAGGATAAGTGAACCCTGACTGCCTCCAGAGGGGGAAATCAGGCCTCCTTTCAAGAGCACTAACAGGGTTTACCAGAGAATGAGTCTCTGAAACTTTGAGACTGCAGGGCTCCTCTGCCACTAAGATGGCGTCTTCCTTTAAGGTTCCCCCTCATTAAGAGAAACAGGAATATGCAAGATATTATACATCATCTTGCATTTTACTTCTACCGCAATTTTACTGGGAAAACAACTGCAGGTTCTGTGGTGGGGATTCCATATTTTACTTATTTTCTGCATCTTTACTCAGGGAAATAACTGGAGATTTTATACAGCTATCTATACATTAGAAACAACAAAAATCATAGCAAATATGGCTATATTCTACTTCCATGAGCAGATTCACATTTGATAAAGTGAAAAAAAAAAACAACAACAAAAAAAAAAGACGACTAAATAATGTTAATAGGTTCATAGGTAGGTACTAGGCTATCTGCCCGAGGGCATTTATAAGCCTAGCCAGAGTGTGTCGGCTTTCGCCACCCCATTGATTAATTAAATGATCCTCTGTCAAGCAGAACCAATGAAGTGATCCCAGGGGTGTATTTTCTGTTACCCATCCACTCGTCAAAGTTTCTCTTGAAGAGAGTTAGTGAGGGGCTCTGCCTGATGTAATTTGGAATTTTGTTCCAAAGCATGGCGAATCTCAGTGACAGGAATCTATCCCTCCAGCATGTTCTATTTGTTGTTGAGGCAAGGTTTAGGTCACTAGAGCGCGTGGCTCGCAGTGACTTGGATTTCTTTAGGTGGAGCATGTTCATCAATTCTGAGTTGGACGTGGCTCTGTAAGTCATGCAGAGATCACCTCTGAGTAAGCGATATGCCACTGAGTACAGCCGGAGTTTTTTCAGTTGGGCTGCATAGGACATATGTTTGAGGCCAGTAAACCGCTTGGTGAGGTACTTTTGTGGTCTTTCCAGCTGTTGGAAGTGTCTTGTGAGGTAATCCCAAATGGGGCATTGCACTCTATGATGGGTCTAATGAGTGACGAGTAGAGGGGCACTATAACTTATTTATTTCTAGATGCAAACCCTTTAGTAATTAGATGGGCCACATATAGAAGGATTTCCTAACTACTTTGGCAATATGATTGTCAAAGGAGAGATTACTATCTACCCGGGTCCCCAGATCTCTTATTACCTATTCTGTATTAAGGGGGCTGCCACCTATGTAGTAATTTGTGGGTGTTTTGTTTTTCCCAAATGGGATGACTATGCATTTTTTGGCATTTAGCTTGAGGCCATGACTTTGAAACCAGGTGCCCGCCTCAGTAAGGCCCTTTTGGAGGATGTTAGTGTCAGCCGGAGAGTCAGTTATAGCTCCCAGTTTGCAGTCATTGACAAACCTGGTTAGCCATAGTCCTCCTGTGTTTGCCTGTACTTCTGAGAAGTATATGCCAAACAGTAGGGGTCCCAGGTCCGAGCCTTGTGGGACACCACTTGTGACTGGTTTAGAGTCAGACCTGGAGCCCACTATTCTTACCGTGTGAGTTCTGTCTGTAAGCCAGTTGGCAACCCATCTCGTGACGTAGGGGTTTATGTTCAGGCTGGGGGGTTTTCTGTAATACCCGGGTGGGGAATGGTGTTGAAAGTCTTGGTGAGGTCAAAGTAGGCTGTGTGAACCACCTTTCCCTTGTCTATGGCCTTGGTGACTGTCTCGAAGAAGTCAACCAGGTTTAGTAGGCATGATCTGCCCTTAACAAAGCCGAACTGGGTCGGGTTAAGTGTTCGGAGGTTCCCAATGTCTTTGTTAATGAGTTCCATGCTGATGCACTCCATAGCCTTGCAGACCAGGCTAGTCAGGCTTATGGAGCGATAGTTACCAGGGTCAGTTGTGGCCCCGCCTTTGGAGAGGAATAACTGTTGCTGTACACCATTCTATGGGCACGTAGCCTGTGGAGAGGCTGAGGTTGAACAGCGTGTTTAGGTGGGGGGTTAGTTCGTTCTGTAGTTCATGCAAGACGCAGCCTGAGATACCATCTGGTCCCATTGACGCTGTGTTTTTGGTTTTTGAAAGGGCTGTTTTCACCTGTGCGTCTGTGATTTCTGGGACACTACACTTTTTCGGTATTGTTGTGGGCCCATTTGGAGGCGAGAGGGGGGTGAAGTTTGCACTGAATCTATCTGCCAGGATGTTGGCAATATCAGTAGGTTCAGTATATTTTCTGCTATTTTGCACTAGTTCAGTGCATATCTGCGTGTTGCCACTTAGATTCTTAACATAGCTAAAGAAGGCTTTGTGGATATCTTTTGAATCCTTGGCTATTTTTCTTTCGAAGTTAGCCTTGGATGATTTCATGAGGGACCTTAGTTTCTTACTGATACTGATCAGGGATGTCTTTCCTTCTTGGGATTTGCATTTTTTCTGAACTAATTTCCTCCTTCTATTGTATAGCCTGATTATTGCAAGGGTCCACCAGACTGGTTTCCTTCTCTTAGAGGAGTGAATCTTGGTTTTGCTAGGTATGGCATGATCCATGCATCCTTATAGGTGCTCATAGAGTGCATTTGTAAAGATTTCTGCATCTTGGGCAGCATTACCCTTTAGTGTGGGGGGCTGTGAAACTTACCACCTCTGTCTTAAGTAAGGTGAAGTTTGCTTTAGAAAAGTTTTTTTTACTGTGGTTTCCTTAGTTGGGGGTGGTGGTGGGGTGTGGACATCCAGAGTGATTAGTTTATGGTCTGATCTAACCAGTGACGGGTTGACCTCCGGTGTGGAACACCTGTCACCCATGTTGGTGATGACCAGGTCCAATAGGTTTTTACCTCTGGTAGGGGAGTTTACCAGCTGATCCAGGGTGTTTGAGTTGATAAATTCCAGGAAGAGCTGGGCCTGGGAATTTGTACTCTATTAGTTTTCCCAGTGAATGGTAGGGTAATTGAAATCGCCCAATATCAGGGTATTCGGTAGGAACTTCATGTTTTCCAGTGTCTCCAAGGTGGAGTGGTGGTCCTGGGTCATGGAGGGTGATCTGTAGCAGGCCACAATTTGCATTGCAGATTTGCCCGATGTTAGTTGCACATGGATGATCTCAGAGGTATCATGCTGCGCCACTAACCTGGAGGTGTAGGTATCCTTGATTAATGTGGATACACCTCCTCCTTTTGTGTCTCGGTCCGTGTTCTGTGGCCAAAAAGTACAGTTGTGTACACTTACCATAAATGTAGATGTTCGAGTGTATTCACTGTTGCAGTCATTACATTTGGGTAATCTGCTGGCAGGTTTCCCTCAGTCGGCCTGATTAACAAAGTCTTGGGTCCTGCGTCGATTGCTGTCCCTTCTTCCATGTCGTCAGGGGTATAAAACATGCAGCAGACACCATCTTCATCAGTTTTTCTTGCACCAGATGTCAGGTGCCCCCCAAATGGGGAGCAATATATATGTATGTATATAATTTAGAACATAAACAATATACCTCCAATCAAAAGCAAATACACCAAAAAGGCTTTTAAGCATATTAAAAGAAAGAAGAGGTATAGTAAGAGAAATAACAGGGGGCTGGAGGGTGGGTAACCTGGACTGCAACAATGAATACACTCGAACATCTACATTTATGGTAAGTGTACACAACTGTACTATGTTCTTCATGTTTCACTGATGCAGTCATTACATTTGGGTAGATTCCCAAAGCTATGGTTGGGAGGATGGATTTATACAGGATTAGGAGCAGCTATAAGGCCCTGCAGGACAGCAGTGGCAAAGCCAGCTCTGGATTTAGAGAAGAGAGGTAAATGGTAATGTTTGGTGAACATATGAACTGGGCTCCAGGTAGCAGCTTCTAGAATGTCTCTTGTAGGAACCCCTCTGAGAAAGGCTGCAGAATTAGATGCAGCCCTGGTGGAATGAGATCTGATCCCCTTGGGGATAGGTTTACCATGGTGCACATAGCAGAAATGAATACAATGGCTTATTCATTTAGAAACAGTCTGCTTTGAAATAGGTTTTCCCTCTGCCCCTGTAGCAAAAGCCACCAATAGTTGCTCAGATTTTCTTAGAGGTTTTGTCCTGTTTAAGTAGAGTTGTCTGTGCACATCCAATGAATGCAGATTCCGCTCACCCTTGTTCTGTGGATTGGGAAAGAAAGTTGGCAGATGAATGGTCTGATTAAGAGCCACACTGGATACCACCTTAGGCATGAAAGATGGATTGGTCCTGAGAGCCACCCTGTCCGGATGAAAAATAATGAAAGGCTCCACTGCCATAAGAGCCTGTAATTCTGAAATCTGTCTAGCTGAAGTAACTGCTAAAAGAAAATCTGCAGCAGGAGCTGGCTCAAAAGGAGGTAGAGTGAGTTTTTTCAAAACAAAATTGAGGTCCCATGCAGGAGCTGGTGCTCTCCTGGGAGGTCTTAAATTTTTGGCCCCTCTGAGGTACTGCTTTAGCAGAGGATGAGAAAAGAGGGGAGGCTCTGTGTTGTAATGAGCTGAAATGGCAGAAGCATGGATTTTTATAGACAAAAAAGATAGGCCCTTGTGAAGCCTCTCCATTAAATATTGCAGAATCTGAGGAATATTGGGCATGGCTGTGCTTATTTCTTGTGCTTGGTTCCAGGCACAGAATCTTTTCCATTTGTCCGTATAAGATTTTCTAGTACTAGGCCTTCTAGCCTCCAAAATGACATCCATCACAGGTTTGCTGAGAGATGTAACTGGTGAAATTAGTCGATTAGCCATGCTGCAAGATTCAGAGTTTGGAGCCGAGTGTGCAGAATTTGGTAGTTCTGCTGAGACAGTAGGTGAGGTGTCAGAGGCAGGTACCACGGAGAAAGGCATGACATACTGCGTAGGAGTGGGTACCAGTGTTGGCGAGGCCAGTCTGCAGCAATCAGTATCATTTTTGTTTTTTCCTGTCTGACTTTTAGTAAGACCTTGGAGAGCAGAGGCAGAGGATGAAAGGCATAGACTGATATAGGTTTTTCCAGCTGAAGGACAGAACATCCACTTTCCAAGCTTTTTTGTGATGACTTCTTATGCAGAATTTGTCCAACTGATGATTCTGGGGTGAGGCAAAAAGATCTATGTCTGGGCTCCCCCATTTGTGTGTCAACATGCTGAAGATTTGTGGATCCAGTTTCCATTCATGTGGGTCCATAAAATTTCTGCTTAGTGCGTCTGGTGGAGTATTTTGCTTTCCTGGCAGGAATTGAGTTTGTAGATGTATCTGGTAAGTCAGGGCCGTGTTCCACAGTGCCATGGCTAGTTTGCAAAGGGGGTAGGAATGGGTACCCCCCTGCTTGTTTATGTACCACATGACCGTGGGTGTTGTCTGTCTTTATCAGTAGTTGTCCTGGATGAGGAAAGTCCTTGAAGACTGTCAGAGCATTCTGTACAGCTAGCATTTCTTTCTGGTTGATATGTAGGTGCATTTGATTTAGGCTCCATTGGCCCTGAATGCATCTCCCTGCCAGATGCACCCCCCAAGCATAATCTAATGCGTCTGTAGTCAGGGTTTGGGCAGCAGGGGGTAAAGTGAATGACAGTCCCTTGTTTTGGTGGCAAGCTTCTGCCCACCATAGGAACTCTAACTGCAGGCAAGGAATGATAGGAATCATTGTTTCCAGGCTGTGACAATGTTGACTCCATAAGCTTTTTAGGTACCATTGAAGTTTCCTCATATGCAGTCTTGCATATGGAATTATTAGGATGCAGGAGGCCATGAACCCCAAGGCCTGCAGAATTTGTTTTGCAGATAGCTGGGTTTTTGTGGCCACCTGTTTGAAGTAAGTCATCAGTTGAATTTGGTTTTCTGGTGTAAGGTAGATCATCTGGGCAGTTGTATTCAAGCTTGCACCCAGGAATGTAATTATTTGAGAGAGTGCCAGTTTTGATTTCTTTTCGTTTATGGTATACCCTAGACAAATTAGAAGTCTTTTTACAAACGCCAGATGTTTTAGAAGAGTGTCCTTGTTTGCTGCCTGAATTAGACAATCGTCCAGGTAAGGATAAATCTGAATGTTTCTTTGTCTGCAAAATGCAATTACTAGTGCCAGGCACTTTGTGAAGACACTGGGCGCAGTAGATAAGCCAAAGGACAGTGCAGAGAACTGGTAATGCAAGTAGCCTGCTTTGAAGCGGAGGTATCTTCTGCAAGATTCCGTGATTGGGATATGCAGGTAAGCCTCTTCTAAGTCTAGAGTTACCAACCTGGCATCCTTGCCTAGCATAGGTAGTAACTGTTGTAGAGTCAGCATCTTGAATTTTGGAATGTCCAGAAATTTATTTAGAATGAATAAGTCCAGAACTGGACGCCATGATTAGTCTTTTCTGGGTACCAGGAAAAGTCTTGAATAAAAACCTTGTCCCTTTTCCTTTTCTGGTACTGGTTGAATAGCCCCCATATTCATGAGGGATATAACTTGTTTCTGGGCCTCTGCCCACTGATTTGGAGGCAGATCTGGCCATCTGTTTGGGATTGGCAATGTGTGGAAATTAAATCTGTATCCCTGGGATACTATATTTAAAACCCACTTGTCCTGGGTAATTAGTTGCCAGTTTCGTGCATGAAGTGCCAGTTTTCCCCTCAAGGGGCGGCCAAAAGATAAGTGTTTGGAAAATCATTGAGACTGTTTACTGTAGGAAGGTGCCTTGTTACTTCCAGATTTGGAGGTGGAGGCACCCCATTGTTTTGTTCTAGAAGTTCCTTGTGACTGAAACCTGGAGCCTTTGGAATGTCTGGGTTTGGCCTGAGCGGCTCTGGTGGGTACTGGAAAGGACCAGTTCTTAGTAGGCCAGTGCCTACTGAACCTGGGTGGCTGCACTTGTAGGAAATCTTTTACAGTTTGCATAGATTTAGCTTTATCTTCCATCTTTTTCAAAACTTATTCTGCCTTACTACCAAATAGACTGTCCTGTTGTAAAGGAGCATCCAACAATTTTGCTTTAACATGATCAGGCAGATTTTTGCTCCTTGAGCCAAGCATGCCTTCTTATCACAGATCCAATTACAGCGGCCCTGCAAGAGGCCTCCAAGGAATCAAAACCACATTGCAAAGTATGCTTTCCAACTTGTTCAGCTGAATGCAATAAATCCTGCAACTCTTTATTTTCCACAACGTCAGAAATCAACATAATTTTCTGTTTAAGTAAGCCCATGACATGCTGCTGATACTTAAGCATATGAAATTGACAATTTAAAGCCCTGATTGCCAAGGTTGCAGACATGTAAACCTTCTTACCCCTTCTATCCAGTGCCCTGGAGTCTCTATCTGAAGGGGTAGGATTTTTAGCAGTAGAAGCCTTAACGCCCTTGGGACCCTGAGAAATGGTTTCAGGGTCAGCAGTAGGGTTTTTAAAAAGGAATTTGTGGGAGTCAGGAACCCTGTAATATCTGTCTGGCTTACTAGGAACCGGAGGCAGGAAATCAGGAGCCATGCTGGATTCTGAGAAAACATCAATAATGTCTAGAACAGGAGGTATAGCCAAAGGCCTATGCTGAGGAAGAAGGAAATCCCCAAGCCTCTTTTTAGATTCTGAGAAATCCTGACTCTCCCAGTGAAAGTGTTCCCTTAGGGTATGCAACATTTCTCCAAAAGAAAAATCCTCAGGAGGATAAGCAGAAGGGATGGAATCTTCTGCATCAGAGTCCTCATAAGGTGGAATAGATAATTCCTGATCAGAAGAGGAATCAGTAGAAACAGAAACCTGATCTGATGATTCATAGTCAGTGCCTTGCCTAGGCCTCTTAGCAGGAGGGGGTTGGGTACCCCTGATCAAGGTAATTAAATCCTCAGCCATTTTGATCATTTGTTTTTTAGGCATAGGGGCCGGTGCACATGGCCCAAGCATCGGTTTTTGTAGACATAGAAGTTGGTTTTGGCCTTAGTTTTGAAGATGGCGTCGGTTTAATATACAAATGTTTAGGCCTGAAAACACCCTCAGAAGCCGGTGCCTGCTCAGTGGCTCCGGACCCATCTAAGGTACAGACATCCACGGGTTCAATACTTAAAAGTGCCTCGCGGCATACTGGACTCCGAATGGGTCTCAGTAGAGGCCTGCGAATCAAAAGTAGCAGGTATCAGGGGCTGTGAAAGAGCCTTACTGAGTACCGGCAAACCGACGACTGGCTTAGGAGAAGCTTCATCGTCGGTTTTGGACCTCGAAGGTCTGTCTCTGTCTTTTTCTTTGCGTTTTTTTAGGTATTCCAGTAGTCGGATTGCTAACCGATGACATTTCTGGATAATTAAAATCTTGAGCCAAAATATTTTGATGGAAAGATATACAGACACTTAATAGTGCGTTGATTAAATTTAGCACAAAACCGACAGCAAGGCACGTTGTGATCGGGGCCTAGGCAAGGAATACAGTACAAATGAAAATCCTTATGAGGTATTTGTTTCCCACAAGTAATACAATTATTAACTTTTACTGACATCGGTAAGGAGCATGAAAAAGTTTCCCCAACGGGGTACTTAGCTTTAGGTTGAAGACTTCGGTTCTGAAACTCGAAAATGAAAAATTTCAGGAGTCGGCTGACCGGCACTTGTGAACTGCTTCTGCTTCGGGCACCACGCATCAAGAAAGACTGATGAAAATGGCGTCGGCTGCATGTTTTATACCCCTGATGACCTGATGTCATGGAAGAAGGGACAGCAACCGACACAGGACCCAAGACTTTGTTAATCAGGCCGACTGAGGGCAACCTGCCAGCAGATTACCCAAATGTAATGACTGCAATAGTGAAACATGAAGAACATCGTGTGGTACGAGTTGTAGCCTGGTAGTGCTGGGGTGCTCTCTGGAGCCTTGAACCACGTTTCAGTTACTGCACAGGTGTCGACGTTCTCCATACTGAGGAGAGCTTCGAGCGTGTGCATTTTGAGATTTAAACTCCTGGCGTTGAGTAGCATAACACTCAGTTTTTTGTTAATTGTGCTGTTTACGGAGGTGGGTTTGACTTTTGATCCTTGCCTAAAAAAGGCACTATGGGAGCAGCAAGAGCCTTGGCCAGTATTCAAAAGCCAAGGGGTGACGGGTGCAAGCCGTCTCTTGCGATGCAATGCAGCTTGTTGAGCATGTCGTCCCAGGCTGACAGATACTGGATCCCCTTTGAATGACACCAGAAGCTTAGCCAATTGTTGAAATTGATCATTTTTTTCTTTATACTGAGGTATCATTCTTGGTGAGGGCAGGATGCTACTCAGGGTCAGGGTCATACCAGCCTGGGCTGCATGATCAGAGAGCTCTTCCATGTCTCTTTTCATGTAGTCCAGGGAGGTACGTCTCAGGTCATTCACACCAACGTAAACAATGACAGTCATATCTGTACTTGTTCTGAAGTGACCCGAGTGCTTGTGTTATGTGGCGGATTCTGGCTCCCGACAGGCAGCTAACAGTAACCTTCTGCTTGTCCAGCCTAGTGAGTGAGACGTCAAGTGTGTCTGACTATAGAGTCACCTATTACTAGTGTGTTAGGTATGTTATTTCGCCTTAAGGGCTGTGGCTGTGTGGCACACTGATTTTGTGTTTTATGTGTTGTCTGGTTTGTGATGGGTACTGCAGGTTGTTTGGGTGTCTGCTTTGGAGGTCTCTGATGCTTTTGCAGGTTTTTATTTAGAGCCTCCGAGTATGATTTTGTGAATTTGTGTGTATTTTTTGCCAGTGCTGTTTTAGTAGGTCTGTGTGCGGCTGGAGGTGTGGTGCAAGTGTTAACCTTCTCCTCTTGACTGTCTGTTCCAGTCTTGGGTGGAGACAGTTTAGCTTCCAGTTTGGCTGTATAATTGCATCTCTCGCATATGTTAGTGTTTTGTGGTAAGAGAAGAGGGTTGTCTGTGTACATGAGGCAGTTGTAACATTGCCTCAGGATACCCAGATTCACCAGCTGGACTGGAGAGTGCACCTGAAGTTGCCCTTTTGTCATGCCTGAATAGTAGGGTGAGCTGCTTAGTCGCTTGGTTGGTGAGGGGTGAATAAAGAGCCTTGCCCTGCTGGGCAATCAGTGTCAGGGTATATTAGTGTTTGCTATTAGGTCTGAGCAAGTGCTGGGCTGTAAGATGATTTTTGAGTGCTTAGGTTGAATGTTAGACTAGTTTCAAAGGAAAAACTGAAGAGGAGACTTAGTGGAGCCGGGAATAATTTAACCATAGCTAACTGGCACTGCCCGGTGCGCAAAACAGTGCAAACGTGGTTTTTATAGTAGGGAAATGAAAGAGAGAGAAATTAGCCCAAAATGGCCAATAAACTACTAACTTCTGGGCTGGAACGACTCCTCCAGGGACAGATAGGTTGCTCAAAGCTCCCCTCTCTCACAGGTGAACAGAGAAACTTCCTTCTATCCAAGTAAGGTATGGGTAACTCAGAAAACTAGTATCACAGCCCTGAATTCAGCACTAGCCTGAAAACTGGACTATACTAGCTTAGAAAGGCGGGAAACAAGGAATTTTTGGGGGTTTTTTTTGTTTTTTTGAAAAGATAAGGCAAAAACAGTAAAAAATACATTTAAAACAGCTTTAAACGACTACAAACGATCAGAAAAGGCGATTGCAATTTAGTGTGTAGCCTACAACAGTTAAATTATTTAAACAAAAAACAACTTTTTAAAAGTGCAAGCAGTCAAACAAGTACAATACATGAAATAATAAGCTTTTAAATCACAATAAATGCTGGAAAATCTGTGTTTGGCGGAAAACAGTTAAGTACAGCAAGAAAGTACAGAAAACTGATACTTAAATCACTCCAAAGTCTCTCTTCTAAGCTAGAAGGCTTGTATCAGTTTAAGGCTTTCTAATGCTACCCAGTAGGTTAGTTATAGGAAAGATGGGAAGCAAGCAAGCACAGATGTGGTCTTTTAAACCAGAAAGTTGAAAGAGACGGACAAACTGTCCAAATGGTCAATAAACTACAATTTCTGGGCCAAGAACCTCTCCTCTCATGGTAGACAGGCTACCTAGTGCTTACCACTCCCACTGATAAGCTAGAAGGCTTTCTTCCAACACAGAAAGGCTTGCAGGGCACAGAAGTTTATCAACAGTCCTGGATACAGCAACTCTGTATCTGGACTAGGCTAGTTACAGGAAAGGTGGGAAACAAGCTCAAGTGCGGCTTTTAAACCAGAATGTTGAAAGAGATGGAAAAAAACTGCCCAAACGGCCAATAGCTACAATTTCTGGGCCAGGAACCACTCCTCTTGTGGTAGATAGGCTACCTAATGCTTACCCCTCCCACTGATAAGCTAGAAGGCTTCCCTCCAACACAGAAAGGCTTGGGGGGATCAGAAGCTTACAAAGAGTCCTGGATACAGCAAATCTGTACCTGGACTATGATCAAGGGCTACAAGAGAGATAGATCTAAAAATTAGGTACTAGTTAAGCCTTAGTATAATGAGAGAAATGGTAGCTCAGCATCCTAGTTTTTTAGGTGCCAAAGGAATATATAAGATGGTTAGATTACGTTACCAGAGAAATCAAGAATACCAATGTATGATTAAGCTGTTGAGGAACAGATTTAACTGGTCATTTTAGTTATACTTTCATCAAAATAGTGCAGTATTTATAGAAGTTAAGACATTCCTGAAGCAAATAACTTGGGGAAGGTGGTAGGCTTACATGGCTGTACTATCTTCTTTACAGACAGTCACCACAAAGTCCTAGAATCTGTGGTGAGAGATCCTAAGTACAGATGAGACAGCCTCCTGTTAGCAGAGCAAATCTCTGAGGTAAGACAATAACAACTACTAGAATGAATAATCTTACATTATAACAGAGTATAACATTTGGGTTAATTCCCATATTTGTGTCTTCTTGACAGCATCCTAGTTTTTTAGGTGCCAAAGGAATATATAAGATGGTTAGATTACGTTACCAGAGAAATCAAGAATACCAATGTATGATTAAGCTGTTGAGGAACAGATTTAACTGGTCATTTTAGTTATACTTTCATCAAAATAGTGCAGTATTCAGGTGCAATTAACCATAGGCAAGACTGCTCTGCAAATTGTAGCATGTTACAGGCCACCCTCACAAACTCAGGAACCTCACATGGCCTTCCTGAAAACACTAGAGGGGATAAATGTATCACCAAACACCATCATACTAGGTGACTTCAACTACCCTAATATAGACTGGGAACACTACTCAAGCCCAAACACCCTAGCCCAAAAGTTCCTGGAATTCATAAACTCAAATGCCATGGAACAACTAGTTACCATCCCCACAAGAGGAGATAACATACTTGACCTCATCATCACGAACATGGGAGCACAATGTTCAACACCGGAAGTATACCCCTCACTGGTGAGATCAGATCACAAACTAATCTCGCTGGAGGTCCTCATCCCACCCCCACCTGAAATAAAAAAGACCACAGTAAAGAACTTCTCGAAAACCGACTTCACACTTCTAAAGACTAGTGTGGTCTCCTTTAAGGCCCCCGAGCATGGAAAACAGTACACATGCCGCTGAATCACTTACAAATGCCTTCTACCAGCACCTGCAGGACTGCATGGATAAGGCAATCCCAAGCAAAACAAAGACTCTCTGTACCAAAGGCAAGCGTCCAGTCTGGTGGACCCCAGCCATAAACAAACTCTACAACAAAAGGAGGAAGCTACTACAAGATAGAGCAAAATCCTTAAAAGGTAAGACACCCTTGATCACTATAAGTAAAAACTAAGAGCTCTCATAAAATCATCCAAAGCAAATTTTGAGAGAAAAATAGCTAAAGACTCAAAAGACAATCATAAGGCCTTCTTTAGCTATGTTAGAAACCTGGGAGGAAACTCCCAGATATGCTCAGAACTAGTTCAAAATGATGTGAAGATTACTGATCCTACGGACATTGCCAACATACTGGCTGACAGGTTCAGTGCAAACTTCTCCCTCCCCCAAAAGGAGAGATATCTATACCAAATGATTGCAGCCCCCAAACATCTCCAACGCCCAAGTGAGAACTGCTCTCTCCAAAGCAAAAACACAGCATCCATGGGACCTGATGGTGTCCCCGGCTGTGTGCTCCACGAACTCAATGAGGAATTAAACCCACAGCTAGGACAGCTGTTTAATCAGAGCCTTACCTCTGGATACGTACCCAGGGAGTGGCGTACTGCAACTGTGGTCCCACTTCACAAAGGCGGTGCCTCCACCGACCCTGGAAATTACCAGCCCATTAGCTTGACAAGCCTTATCTGCAAAGCCATGGAGAGGATCATAATGGACCTCATAAATAAAGACATAGGGAATTTGCAGACTTTGGATCCAACCCAGTTTGGCTTTGTCAAAGGCAGATCATGCCTTTTAAACTTGGTTGACTTTTTGAAACAGTCACCAAAGCCATTGATGAGGGAAAGGCAGTCCATACAGCCTACCTCGATCTGGCGAAGGCCTTCGATACAATACCCCACTCGGGTATCATTGAAAAACTCATCAGCTTAAATATTAACCCATACATCACAAGATGGGTTGCAAACTGGCTGAGTGACAGAACCCACAGGGTCAGAGTTGCTGGCGCCATGTCAGACTCAAAGCCTGTCACAAGTGGTGTCCCACAGGGCTCAGTCCTAGGCCCACTCTTGTTTGGCATCTACTTCTCCAGTACAAGCAAACACAGGAGGGTTATGGCTGACAAAGTTTGCAGATGACTGCAAACTGGCCATAGTAGAAAACACATCTGACACAGATATCCTTCAGAAGGGTCTCACAGAAACGGATAACTGGTGCCAGAGCCATGGCCTAAAGTTAAATGCCAAATAATGCATAGTCATACCCTTCGGGAAAAACAAGGTTACCCCTAGCTACCAAATAGGTGGCAATCCACTGAGCACAGAAGAAGTTATCAGGGACCTGGGGACCCAGGTTGATAGTAGTCTGTCATTCGACACCCATGTAGCTAAAGTAGTTAGGAAAACCTTCTACATTGCCCACCTTATCATGAAGGGATTCTCATCTAGATCAAGGGAGGTCATTGTCTCCCTCTACTCATCACTCATCAGACCAATGATTGAGTACAATGCCCCATTCGGAATGTATCTGACCCGACACTTGCAGCAGCTGGAGAGGCCACAAAAGTTCCTCACCAAAAGGATAAAGGGTCTCAAAATCTGTCCTATGCTGCCCGACTGAAAGAACTCCAGCTCTATTCAGTCGCATCGCTTGCTCAGACGTGACCTTTGCCTGTCATACTTGGCCATCTCTATCCCAGTTTTCATGAATATGCTTCACCTCAAAAATCTAGATCCATCAGAGCCACAAGGGCGGAGACATAAACCTCGACACGGCTATTAATAGGACGTGCTGGAGGGATAGATTCATCACCCAAAGACTCCCTATGCTGTGGAACAAAATCCCGGTATATGTGAGGCAGAGCACCTCGCTGGCCTTGTTCAAGAGAAATCTTGACCAATGGATGGGAGATCGCAGATATACCCCAGGGATTACCTCAGTGTCACTGCTCGACAGAGGCACAGCAAAATAATGGGTATATTTCCCCATACTAAAGGGGTGGCGTAAGCCACAAAACTATGGGCTAGGCTTGTAAATGCCCTTGGGCAGATAGCCTAGTATGAACCTATGAACCATAGATGAGAGCCTAAAGATTGTGAGGATGAATATTCATAATACAACATAATATAAGGAAGAAAAGGATATGTGAAATTAAAAAATTCTCTTTTATAAAAATAGGACTCCTGTCTTTTTAGATTTTTGAAGGCCTGGAAACCTGAAATCCACCCTACACTGGTCACCATAAGGCAACAGCATAAGCACTAAAGACAGAAAGCATCTCCTCTGCCAACCTTTTGATCTACCTCAGACAGGGCGAAGTTCACTGTGAAATATGAAAGGTGATGGTCTTGGTGGTTGTAGATCTTTTAGGCTCTTCCCCAAGGTGACCTGGAGCTCAGGCTTCTAAATTTCAAATGCTACCACAGGGAAAACGTACTTGTGGACCTGAAATCTACACTTACAGAAGTACTTGTCTGAAGCTGAGCTTAAAGAATATCAACCGAGACTCCGCTGGTACCATTAAACCTGTGTGATACTTGATATTGAGAGTTAGTAATAGAGATACATCAGCAAAAGCAGATGAGAACACTGAAAAAGTTCCACAACATGTGGGCAACGAGACCTTCTAAAGATACTCTGTCCTATTTTTTAACAAATATTCCAACATTCTCAGACTTTGCAAGCGTGAAAGTGGTACTTTGGAAAAAGACAAAAAAATGTAGATTTGTTTTTGTAACTAGATAAATAGTAACACTTTTCACTTGTATACTTCAGTAGCCTGTCTGAACTTCAAACAAACAATGTTTGCACTTGTAAGTACAGTGATGAGGGCATAAGCAGAAAAATCATGGCATGTGAAACCCTTCAGGGACTTTCTTCTACCAGCACTGTTTCTGTTGACCAATTTAGTCATAACTAAAACCAGAAATGTCATACAGATACTTTGTCAAAAAATATAATAACAAAGAGCCACTAATAGTGAAGTTTTAATAACTACGTAGAAAAATATCTCTTATGGTTAAGTAGGAGATGTTTGACACCCAAAAACAGCAAAAATGATTGAAGAAATCGTGCAGAATCTTGGGATATAGAACAGATTCACACATATACTTTGGTCTGTCCATTCTATGGTGTTCAAATTCATGTGATAAGGCATTTTACATAAATTAGAGGTACTAAAATGACTAGCACAATCAAATGCTCAGATTAAAACAATAAATAGCAATTTAAGTGACAACATGCAAGGAACATAAGTCAGTTCAAATAAGTATGATTTATTGGACCTCAGGAAACCATTTATCGTTAGAGACCCATTTGCCTTTGAGGCAGCTGACACCTACGTTGGTACCTACAAAGATGGAAACCTCTGTTTATAATTTCAAGCTGGAAGAAGACAGACATAGATATAGGAATAAACCCAAATGTTACTATTCAGTTTAAAATCTTCAGAAAGAAGCACTATAAGTAATGCTTAATCATCTAAGTACTAGGTGAAAATCATGTACATGGGGCATTTTTTTTTCATTTAAGGTGGGTTGTATGTGTGACGATGTGAAGTATTGCCAGCTATGCCAGGAGTAGGGCAGTGGACGTGCAACATATACCAGCATAGTTAGCTGGAGTGTTGTCAAGAATTATAAGTCATTTGTATATGAAACTAATTTATACAGATACTTGTGTTGAAAATGTATTTGTAAAGTTGCTTGTATTAAACATGTATCAACAGTGTGTCCTGCTGGATAGAAAAGAAATATACATGTATATCAGATTACTATTGTAACAGAGGATCCTGGAAGAGGAGAGGTTAATCTCAGTTCAGCTAACTTTGAAAAATAGTTTGAAATTAAATTACTTAATTTAGGCCATAAAGATTATATCTCACAGGTCTCAATGCAGCTAGAGACAAAAAGTCTCTAGTAGGAAGCCTTCTGTATTGTCCTTGGATGTGAACTAATTGCTACTCTGGAAGGGTGGAAGTTTGAAATTGTTTTATGATTTCCAAAAGCTGCAACAAATCTTAGTACAACTCTAGGTGTGTAAGGTAACACATTGGTGTTAAATATTGGCAGCCTCTAGTAAAGGGGATAGTATGGGAACCAAAAATCAGATGACCAGATGTATGTGATGTAATTCTGTAATCCAGCACAAAAAAATTATGTTTTAATACTAGATGAGATTGAAGTCTCAGAGCAGTCTGTTTTAGAAACCTGACATAGAAGGATCACTCATTCACTTCATCTTGCCTTGCTTTAATAAGTAACCTAGGAATAGTAATTCTTTAAATCAGTCAGGAAAATATAGTAAGATTAGTTAAGAACTGCTTTTCTGTATTTGTGTGACTCTATTCATCTATGTTATTTTAATATTTCCTGTGACTGAAACCTGCACTATGCCAATACATGTTTGTAGTTTAATGGGGAGAAAATTGGAACAGAACCCACTACAATATCTTGAAAAATAAGAAACTTACAGACTACACATCAACAATGAAGCACATTGGACAAGATTCTGCAGCTGATGGTCATTCCCAGAAATTTTCAAAGAACTCTTATAGTCTCAGTCAAATGTTAGTATAGTGAAATGCTGCTAAAATTACTTTTTTCAATGTGCTGCACTATTCTAGTCATAAGTCTTTTTATCACACAAATTCACATAGTAAGAAAAATATTGAGTCTGAGACATGAACAACAGTGTCATGAAGTATAATTGTGAGTACTCAAGGTAATGGTACATCTTCAAAAAATCCACTCTTGCAGCAGTATAGAATCTAGATTTTTTTAGCTTTATTAACCAGTTTTAAGACTGCTTTTTTCCAGCATATTAATGTCAACCGGTACATGAACAACAGTGTCATGAAGTATAATTGTGAGTACTCAAGGTAATGGTACATCTTCAAAAAAATCCACTCTTGCAGCAGTATAGAATCTAGATTTTTTTTAGCTTTATTAACCAGTTTTAAGACTGCTTTTTTCCAGCATATTAATGTCAACCGGTATGAAGTAACATATTAGTCATTCTGATGAAGCATGGCTGACAATGGGCAATACATGAAACTGGCATTACCTCAAACCATCTGCAGTTCATCTGGATAACAACTAACAGCTAGACAAGAATCGCACTCAACAAATGTATACTTCTTAACAAAGTTATATAATGCCATTCTGCCAAATGCAGTGATGTTACTGGGTGAAGAAAAGTGTAATAGTCTAAGGAGCTCTTTCTGTTAAAGCCACTGAGGGTTATACTAGAACCCATAATGCACTATGCTATTCTGCTTCTAGCAAGCCTGCTTAGTGCATTACAAGGGAATGATTCAAAGACTGCTGTAGCACTGCTGTAGTCTTGACGGATAACGCTGCATGCAAATACAGCAGTCCACTGTAAACTGGCTGTATGTTCTGCCCAAGAGCTGTACATAGCAACTAAAATAGCATGACAGAGCAATTCAAAGACAAACTACAAACTCTGCCTCATTATACTGAAGCACAGTATTGAGGAAAGAACATAGTGATTTGATAGTGAACATCCACTGCTGCCTATGCAGCAGCGGGTATGCTATTACCACAAGAGGCAAGTGCCACAATTCTGGGCTGTCTGTGTCTGTAGATGTCTGTGCAAAAGCTTGTGTGGGTTGAGGGAATGCAGCTGGTCCAACTGCACTGAGTTCATTTCAGAAAAAAGCAAATGAGCCACTACTGAACTTTAGCTTTTTTGTTATGGCCAAACAAATCCAACTCAGTGACAGAAAAGTAAACAGCAGACAGTGTGACAAACTTTTTTTTTTTGAAAATCTCCTCTTTGCTTTTAAGGATAGGAAGAAGACACTCCCTGTATAAATTTTGGTGGTTTGTCTTTTTGTTGGGGAGAATGTTTAGGAGGAAGAACTAGAAACAGTTCAAAGATGGAGAAGAAAAAAGAAAAATCGCCTGAATCAGATGGATGTACTGGCAACAACTTCTCTAATAAGTGAATCCCAAGTTTTTCTTTGTACTTTCACTGAAAGAGTTCACATGTATAAAGGTATGGGACTCGCTAAACAAAACAGCATGGTGTGTGCCTGTCAGTAAGCAGAATAGCCCTATCTCAGACATACTTGTAGAAAACGTGAACTAAGTGGCCTGAACTGTAAGTCTCCAAGAAAGAAAAGTTTCTTGAACGCAAAGTTTAACAGAACAACAAATATGTGATGAAGGTGAACTATTATATACCCCTCAATCTTTCTGAGCAAGAATTCTGGACTATGCCAAAAGCAGTGGGGGAACAAAGGCCCAAAAATCAGGGACAGATTTTAGATATTGCTCTTATAAACTTAGTTGTTAGAATAAGTATTTTCTGAAGGATATGATTTCTGAAACTCAAATGTCCATCATTTACTGACTTCAGTCCTCAATGACTTTCTAGAAAAACAAAGTTTATCAGGAACAGACCAAACAAAAAGCCAAAATATGGACATTCTAGACAATTCTGAACAACAGAGAGATATGTATGAACAGCAGAAAAAAGAAAATGTTGAAAAAATTGTTCAAGATAAAGTCATGTAAAAGTGAAAATCTCACCAAAAATTAGTAAATGAAGCATATGGTCAATTTCTCCTTCGAAATTAGGAGATAATTTGGACGGACAGGCATGTGTGGTGTATGATGGGGGAGAGGGAGGGTTCCTGACAGCCTGGGAAAGTTTCACCTGGAGAGAAACTGCAGTATCAATCCTGACAGTTAAGGAGTATGGCCTCTTATCAGATTCCCAGGGGTCTGACATATTTAGAACCATTAGCAAGAAAAAATATATATAGGGACTCAGAAATTCAAGGATATAATTGGTATGGTGTTCAAAAAGTTGGCTTTATTTGCAGATATTATTTTGTACCTGATGGAGCCAGAAAGGGATATTGCAGTGTTGTAGAATATTCTGAGGCAGTTCTGGGTTTTATTGACATATAAATTTAAATGACAATAGAACAAAGGCTATAACTATAAACTATGTACCCACACATGAATTGGTTCAGCAATACCCATATTTATGGGGACATGATAAAATGAAGTTTTTAGGAGTATGGATTAAAAAGGATTCTGTCATGGCAGCTAAACATACATGGGAAGAGATTAAACAGATAATACAAAAACTGAGAAAATTTAAGCATTTGCCTACAGATGTGGATGCAAGATACAAGCAGTAAAAATGTTTTTAGTTCCTTTAGTTTTATGTACAGGCCAGGCGTATTTTTATCAACTAGAGGAGAAGCTGTGGACAGTAACTAATAAAAAGTCAAAGGATTTTATTTGGGAAGGGAAGAGAACAAGGGATAAGTTGATCTTCCCAAAAGAACAAGGAGGTTTATGATTACCAGATTTGAATAGATATTTTAGAGCTACACAGTTTAGATTCATTCATAACACAAACAGAAAGCTACAATTCAAAGTGGAAAGGGATTATGATGAAAGGGGGGGGGGTAATTTGAGAAATAAGGAAAGAATGGTACTTTGGACACAGATCCTTAAGGAGAATAACAGTCATACAGAATATTACATTCATAAAGTAGCAGAAAGTATACCAAGAACTACACTAATATGGAAATGGAGACAGGAGATTCTGCATTAGGGATGACTGCAGTTAGGGGTACAGAGAATAGGCAAGAGGGGTCTGGAATTTACTGGAGGAAGCTGGCAAAGGAACAAAGGTATTGGGAACAAATAATTAGCCAGGGAAAGATAACAGAATGGGAAGAGGTCAAAAAGACATTTGGATGGCAGGCTAATGACTGATATCAATCCCTGATAAGGAAGGCAAAGTACAGCAAAGAGAAAGGGATAGTTGAATCCTAAATGACAGACCTGCACTGGTTGAGTTTTTAATGAATCTAAAACAGAAGGGGAGAATTAGAAGGGCATATAAAATACTGCACAATAGCTACAGGAATAAATAAGAGGAGGCCAGAAAAGTTGTGAATTACATATCTAATCTCTCTTCCCACAGAAACAATACAAGGACATATGTAAGGCTCCCAGATATGTAACAATATCTAGAAACTGTGGGATTCTGATCTAGACATATTTGCAATGGATACTTTTATACCCCAAGCAGACCCCAAAGAATTTTTGATCAGTAGATTGCAAATGTTGGAGGTGTAATGGGGAAGAAATGGGTACTTAGGAGCATATATTTCCATAGAATAATGTGTTGGCAAACTTTAAAATTTCCCTATAGAGTACTCTTTCAGAAACACTGGGCAAGCGAATGAGTGTAACTAAGGAAATGACTTTTTTAGGCTGGGATACAGAATTTTAATTGCCTATACATAGTAAAGACTTGTTAAGTTGTGGTTGCCAAAAAGCAGTTACTAGAAAATGTGTTTATTTAATTTAGTTAACATTTGTTGACCGGGAAAGTCTGACTAGGACAAAACCTATTTTCAGCAGAGGCCCAGGGGAAAACACTCCAGATACATGTCTTTGGAATGTGGGAGAAAGACGGTGGTACCTGGATGAAAGCCATGCGAATGCAGGGAGGACATACAGACTCCACACAAAAGGCACCCCAGCCGAGAACTGAACCAGTGAACCTCTTACTGTGAGGAGATAATTTTAGCCGCTGCACCACTGTGCCCCCCAATGAAACTGAAATGGAAATCAAAATCTAAACTAACTATACTTGAAGTAGTCAAAAGTGTAACAGAGATGAAAGAACAGGAAGTGGGAAAGTGTAACAGAGATGAAAGAACAGGAAGTGGGATCTTTAGAAAAGGGTAGGAATAAATTATGTAGAAAATGGAAAAATAGATGTGGAAAAATGTTTTGGAGGAGGAAAGAGATTGAAGAGAAGACAGGAATTGGATAATTTATGTAATGTTGCTTTGAGTATATCATATATATTAATGTATCTAATGTAGAACGTTTATAAATATGACCTTGTTAATATAATTTGATTATTTTTATATAAATGCAAGCTTGCCTATGTCACAAGTGATAATTCAATAAATTGTTTTATAGTCCTTAGCCACACCCCCACTACCTATACATATGCCACGTTTTGCCCTTTTTCTGGACTTGCAGGACAGTATAAGTGAATTGTTTGTACAGACACTGAAAACAGGAATATAGGCCCTTAAAAAGCACTTAAATCCATTTAAAAATCTGGGCATCTAATGAGGTTCATATTCATAGGTGTTTACTGGGCTAAAGACCACAAGGGCCTTTTTAAGCCTAGCCATGCATCCCAAATCTCTGACGAGTGCTGATACCCTTGATAAGTGTAAGCATGGGCCTGAGAGATGAACCATTTACAGGTTACCTCTGTCCATTAGAGACACAGGTGCCAAACCAGGGATGAATTTCAGGTTTCCCATCCAGTTGTCCAAGTTGCACTTGAATTGGATTTGGGAGAAACTCTGCTTAACATGGATGGGGAGCCTGTTCCATAGATGGGGTAGTCTCTGGGATACATACCTATCTCTCCAGCAGGTCCTATTTATATCACTGGCAAGGTCTTTAGAATGGGTAATTCTGGTACTGTTTTGTGGATATGCAGGGGGTCCATTAGACTGGGGTCTGACAATGATCAGATTTCTCCTCAAAAGCCTGTAGGAGACAGAATACAGGGATAGGGCCTTGAGGCAGTCTGCATAGGACATATTACTTATGCCTTGTATTCTTTTAGTGAGGAACCTTTCTGGATGTTCCAGTTGTTGGGATATGCCTTGTTAGGTACATACCAAAGGAGGCATTGTACGCAATGATTGGTCTGATGAATGCTGAATACAGTGGAACAATGACTTCCTTGGACTTTGATGTCATATCTTTGTTTATAAGTTGTGCAACATACAATGATTTCCTCACCACTGTAGACACATGATGATCTGTGTGTCCCTAAGTCCCGGACTACTGGGTCAACTCTAAGGGTTGTGTTGTCAATATGATAGTTACCAGGGATGGATGACTTCCCAAAGGATACTATTATGCATTTCTTGGCATTTAGTTCTAGTCCATGACTCTGACACCAGTAGTTTGTCTGTGTCAGCCCCTCCTGGAGAACATTTGTGTCACTGTGAGATTCAATGACAGCTCCTAATTTGCAATCATCTCCAAATTTAATCAACCAGAGACTACTGACATTGACCTTGGCTTCTGGGAAGTAAATGCCAAAAAGGAGCAGTCCAAGGACTGATCCCTGAGGGACTCCACTTGTGACTGGCTTCTTTGTAGAGGTGGAGTCTCCAATTCTAACTACCTGGGTCCTGTCTGTGAGCCAGTTGGCTATCCACCGGGTGACATACAGATTTGTACCTTACCTCTTGAGTTTGTCAACAATGCCTGAATGGGGTATTGTGTCAAATGCCTTGGCCAGGTCAAGGTAGGCAGTGTGAACAATTCTGCCCTCATCCATTGCTTTGGTGTCCTTCTCAAAGAAGTTCACCAGGTTGAGTAGGGATGATCTTCCCTTTACAAAACCAAACTGGGTTGGGTCCAGTGGCTGGAGGTTTGCTATATGTCTATCGATCATTTCCATGATAATTCTTTCCATGGCTTTACATACAAGACTAGTGAGACTTATGGGTTTGTAGTTTTCAGGGTCTGTAGATAGCCCATCTTTGTGCAGAGGTATGACTGCTGCCTTTCTCCATTCATGAGGCATGAATCCTGTTTGGAGGCTACAGTTAAACAGTAATTCCAGATGGCCTGATAGGTCATGTTTCATGCTATTTAGAAGACATCCAGGGATATTGTCTGAGTCCATTGATGCAGTGTTCTTGGTCTTAGAGAGAGCATTAAGGACCTGTTCCCTAGTGATTGTAGGGGGAGCTATATTGGAAGACATTTCCTGAGGGAAGGTTGAGGGGGAGAGAGGAGTAAAGTTGGAGCTCAATTTATCAGCCAGGAGGTTTGCTATATCTTCTGGTTCAGTATAGATGGCTCCATTTACAATGAGCTCTGCACACAACTGTGCATTTCCTTTGAGGTTGCAGACATAGCTAAAGAATGCTTTGTGGATGTCCTTGGCCTGGGAGACCAAACTTACCTCAAATATGGCTTTGGTAGACTTTATTTATCCTATGTGTTGTTTGTTTAGTTTACTTGGCATGCTTTTATCCTGCTGGGTGCTGCACCTCTTAATTTTTGCCATGATATTCTTCCTCCTGTTATACAGCTGACTGATTTTGTGATTCCACCAGGGTGACTTTTTTTTTTACTTAGTTCTGTATTTCTTCCTGGTGGGTACAGCTGCCGCTATACAGCTATTAACATGCTTGTACAGGGTTTCTGTGAACATTTGCATAGGCAGAAGTGTTATTAGGGTTTATAGGGACTTAAAATTTTGCCAGGTTCTCACTTAATTGCAGAAGGTTAGCCTTAGAATAGTTCCTGAATATTCCCAGTTTAGCTGGGGGTCCAGGTTTTATTTTTACTTCAAGGGAGACCATTTTGTGGTCTGACCTTACCAGGAAAGGGATTACAGTAGGGGGTGTGTAGCACTCTCCCATATTAGTGAGGACCAGATCCAGTATGGTTGCACCCCTGGTTGGTGTATTGACTATATGGTCCAGGTAGTTTGCGTTTACAAAATCCAGGAAACATTTGCATGTACGTTTGATGTTGTATAGGATTCACAGTTAATAGTGGGGTAATTAAAGTCATGCCTGAATATGGTATTGGGTTGGATGGTTAGTGTTTCTAATATGTTTAAATACATGGTACGGCTTTCCTGGGTCATAGAGGGGGGACCTATAGCTTGCAAGGAAGTGGTACTGGATTTTACCTATGGTGATTTGAACATGGAGCAGCTCAAGTGCATTGTCCTGTTTGACCAGCCTTGAAGTATATTTATTTTTGATGAAAACAGAGACACCGCCACCTTTAGTCCCTGCCTGTGAAGTAGCTGGTCTAAATGTATGGAAGGCATTATAACCTTGCACTGCTCTAAACAGCTTTAAACCATGTCTCAGTGACCGCACAGACATCAGTATTCTCTAGGGTAAAGAGAGCTTCCAGGGAGTGGAGTTTTTTTGTTTAGGCTCCTAGCATTGAGCAGTTCTACCCTTAGATTTTCTTGGTTTTGATTTGCTATGTCGGAGGTACTTTCAGTTTGGCAATGCCTAAAAAAGGCACTATGGGGAAAGACAATGTTTTAGCTAATATTCGAAAGCCTAGAGGGGAGAGATGCAGACCATCCCTGGCAAAGCAGAGTGGCCTGTTGACCATCTCCTTCCATGCGGACAAATATTGCACCCCCTTAGAATGACACCAGAAACTAAGCCAATTATTACAGTCAATCATCTTTTGTTCATTTTGTGGCATCATCCTTGGAGAAGGTAAAATGCTGTTCAATGCTAGGCTCATACCAGCCTGAGATACATATTCTGAAAGCTATAGGTCATCTCTTTTCATACAGTCTAGGGAGGTACGTCTCAGGTCATTTACTCTCACGTGGATTATGACCGAGTCATATTAGTAATTGTGATCCAATGACCTGAGTGCATGCATAATATGGCAGATCCTAGCCCCTGATAAGTAAGCAACTAACCGTAACATTGTCCTTACTCAGCCTAGTGCGAGGGACATCAGTGTGTTTCATAATGGAGTCTCCAATGACCAGAATGTTGGATTGTATGGTGACTTGCCTTATGGGCTTAGAGGCAGAGGCTCCATGAGATGTACCTCTATGTGTTGATGTGGGTGTTGTTTTGAAAGAGTGCATTTGGGGCTGCTGAGGGTACTTCTTATGTGTACTTTGTCTTGTAGGTCTTTGTGGTTTAGGAAGGTTAAGTGCCTCAGTATATGTGGGTCTATATGTCTGCTTTGAATTGTGTGTGATGAGTGCAGCATGTGTACAGCTGACAACCTTATTGACATCAGGAGTAGTCTTATGTGAGAGCTTTGCCTCCAGTGATGTGTAAATACATCTCTCACATACTGTATCAGTTTGTTTGAGAATTAACTGGTTGTCAGTAAACATGAGGCAATTTCTTCCTTGCCTCAGGATGCCCATATCCACCAAGCCGGTAATGCAGACTGTAGGAAAGTTCATATCCATGGCAACAGACCCTTTTGTATTGATTAGATTGTTGGAGTAAGAATATCAATCACTGTCAGGAGTATCCGGTTTGCAACTATGTGGACAGTGCTTGTCACTGCAAACTAGTTGTCCCGTGTGGAACTAGATATTGGAGAAATGTCAATTGTGCTTTTACAGGAGAAATGTCACTATGAGTCTGTACAGAGCACTGCCAAACCCTTGAGGGGAAACTAATATGTAGACCCTGAAAATGTAAGAATGAAATATTTAGGCAGATGTTAGAAAAATATGTATTAATGTGTGTATTAGCAATATGCTTAGTGCATATAGAGCTAGAAAAGGGTTAACACATTTATTCTATTTCATACTGCATAAATCTGTACAAACTGCAGTTGCTTTCTGACCTTGTACTGTTAGCTAAAATCTTGCTTGTGCTTTGGAAATTTACTGAGAAGCAGATGATTTCTGCTTGCGTTAGGAAAATAATGAATAGAACAATACTGCTTATATGAAACTCAGACAAGATGTTCCGCTGTGCTATGAGAACATACACAGCTGTAGAAGTAACAGATAATTAGGACAAAGCCTGCTTGAAAATATGAACTGCAATCAGCATTTGCTTGTATCTGTATTAGAAGAGTACCTTGAAATGCAACACTGTACAATAGAGGCTTGTAAGCGAAGTACTGGTCATCAAGGCCAGGTTGTTTTTCTGAAAAGTTTCTCACAAATCTAGTCATGTCAGCAGAAAATCTGAAGTAACACCTTCTGTAGTACAATGCTTAAAGCTGTGTTTTACGTCAGCTTAGAAGGCCATGTCTTGTAAAATAGTATAAGAATGAACATACTTCCTGTTAGTAGTTAGACAAATCCTTGTATTTGCATGTTTTTGTCTCTTTGCTGCAAGTAAATTAAAGTGCCTTAACTGAACCCTACGTGTATTGGTCTTTGAAGTTTTTTCCTTTGACAGATTGGTCCTTCGGACCGGAAACCTTCACTTCGCCTCGGATCAGACAGGCCACGTGGCTTGAAACCGTACGGGGAAGAAACCACATCGGTTCTTCTTACTTGAAAAGTCCTCTGACTGAATTGTCATACAAAAGAGGCCAGCCACTTTCTGATCTACGACTGAAGGACGGGTTTACTCGAACCAGGTGATCAATCACGAAGGCTCAGGTAAGGTGAATCCACCGTCTTTTCTTCTGTTTTAGATCAGGGACTAGATTTGTATTTGTTCTGTTAGAGACTTTGTTATAAGTCAGGGACAGAAAGATTACTGTCTTGTCATAGATCAGGGAAACAGAGCAGGTAGGCAGTCATTCTGAAGAGACTATAAAAATATCCGTGGTACCACGTTAAAAATAAGGAGTTACGTAATGATTAAAAGGGTAGAATAAAATGGGTAATAATTGTACAAAAAGGTCCCAAAATCTGCCGTTAACCGAAGACGCGAAATACATGCAGTCACAGCGTGCTGATAATATTAAATATTACTCAAAATGGGTTAATAAGTATGAATTTGATGGTAAATTAGAAAAATCCTCGCTTGTCAAACTTGTCAGACAGCTTAAAACCGATTCTAAAGGTCGGGTAAAAAAGCAACGTCAATTAGGAATTCCTCAGGCACACAGGTGGATTGAGGAAGTAAACCGAAGGGAACAAAAGAATAATAATTCAAAAGCAATGTTTTTAGATGAGGACAATAATTTAGTAATAGCATCAGCCCCTCCACCTCCCTTACCAGAATATGAGGCAAGTGAGCAAGTTAGTCCACCCCTGTGATATCCTGCGGTCACTGTAAGTAGAGACACTACAAAAGCAACACTGTTTATTAGAGATCCTGTCGAGACCAAGTCTCGAATACAGGCAGGAAACTCAAAAGGGGACATTGAGTTATATCAAATGGGTAGAAATTCACGATATATGAGTGAAGAAGAAATATGCCCACTTATAGAAGTGCCTAATCCTCAGGCAGGGCAAGAAGGACAGGACCCAACTATTCTAGTGTATAGACCCTGGACTCTGGAAGACATCCGGAAAGCCACTGAGGGAATTCCCCATCCAAAAGTTAACTTTAGAAAGTTCTTAGAAGATTTGCAAGGAATGAGGCTAAGTTACAATTTAAATGGAGAAGAGGTAGAAAAAGTAGTCAGACAAATTGTGGGACCAGATTGGCACATGATTAGTGGCGACTGGAATCGCCGTGATATTGCGCTCAGGCCCCTCCCACATAGTAGCGCAGAATTAGATAACAGAGTGAAAGGTCTTACAGACCGAATCTCTGAGAAATGGAAGCCTAGGGCAGACTGGACTTGCATTAATCAATGCATCCAACAGGAAGGTGAAGCTATTGACCGGTATTATGCCAGACTATTAGAATGTTTTAATAACCATTGTGGAATGCAGGTTCCTGAAGATCAGACACATGATTCACCATATGAGCAGCAGTTAAAGAATGCATTTTTGAAAGGCAGTATTGGACCCATCAGCAGCTTTATTACAAAGCACATGGTAGATCATCGTACAAGTAGGTTACAGTCATTACTTGAATATGCTAGACATGCCGAAAGGCATTTTAATAGCAAAAAGAAAAAGAAAGCACAAGTATTTTCTGTAGAAGATGGAGCAGAAGTTTATGTAGTACAGTCTGGGAAAAAGGGCAAGAGCAATGACCAGGGAAACAAACAATCTGATCAACGATCAGAGGACTTTGAAGGGCGAAAGAAAAGGGGTGAAGGTTTTAAATGTGGTAAGAAAGGACACTTGGCAAGGGATTGCAAGAAAAACAAGAAGGCAACCACGGAAGATAAGGAGGGTGAGGACTGACTATATGGTAGTCAGGAATCACTAGAAGGGGATAGCGGAGAAAGGACAAATGAGTATGTGATAGAGGGAGTAGAGAATGTGACAGAAGAAATAGAGGAAGTGAAAGAAGTCACGGATAGTGAAGAAAATGAAATATTAGATTTGGCTTTATTGAGCTTAGAGCTCTATTTAGCAGACATGAAACCAGAAGTTACACTCCTGGTAGAAGGGAGGGAAGTCAGATTCTTTTGTGATTCAGGGGCATCACGAACCCTGGTACATCCCTACAAACTGCCAGAGAATTCAGAGTCACCTGATTACATATTAGTGAAAGCAGCTAATGGACAGCTGTATCGGGAGCCCCTCTCCCATAATATTGTGATAACTGATCCTGTTTCAGGATTGACCCAGAAAAGTAAAATTGTTGTTTCTGCAAAATGCCCAGTAAACCTCTTGGGCAGAGACCTTATAAAGCTATTTGGTATAGCAGTAGTTCCGACTATGCAGGGTCTGGAAGCACAGCGGCAAACTGATACCTTTGCAGTGCAATCGGAGGGTAAAACGTATTATTGGTACAGCCAGGACTTGGTTACGACTGGTCCAGGGGCAGTGACCGAAGAGTTGATGAACGTAGCCATCAGCAAGTTCCCCTCCCTTGACAATGATAAACAGCATTTGTTGCACTGTACTCTGTATTATTGTAATACACCAGGACCTGATAAGGAATATGAGCAAGAATTGTTTAGAAATCATGCAAACAGATTGATATTACGTAATCTGCACTGGGACACAGAAGGGAACAGTGTAGCCAGCTGTTCATTGCCCCAGGAGTTCTTTGCACTCTGTAAATCTAATCGATTACCACATGTTAGCTTAACTAAGGACAAGAATGTAAAATGGGTAGACTTAGGAGAAAAAGTCACAAGATGGGAAAAACAGACAGTTAGAACGGTCAGAATAAGGAATACAAATGCAGAAGTTGAATTGGATAACTCAGACCCACCCAGCTGTACACTTGCAGTCTAGCAAGGACAGCTGATTAGCTCTCCTATTGAAGGAGGAAGAGAATGCCTTACAGAATATACCAGAAAATCTCTGGTCAACAGGAAAATCAGATGTAGGACTTATTTCTACAGCGGGACCAGTTACTATTACGCCAAAGTCAGCATTTAGACCACAAAAGAGACAGTATCCCTTAAGAAAAGATTCAGAGGTAGGAATCAAACCTATTATAGAAGCTTTACTTAAGGAAGGGGTGCTGGTGGAATCTCCTGATTCACCATGTAACACACCCTTATTTCCTGTTAAGAAAGCGAATGGAGAGTGGCGTATGGTCCAAGATTTACAAGCTGTAAATGACGCAGTAATACCAAGGGCACCTACGGTGCCAGACTCACACACCCTGTTTAATGATTTAAAACCTAAACAGAAATATTTTTCTGTGGTAGATATCAGCAATGCATTCTTTTCGATACAGATACACCCTGACAGTCAGCACTGGTTTGCATTCACATTTCAGGGGAAAAGGTATACATATACGCGACTACCACAGGGGTATTGTGAAAGTCCAACAATATTCTCACAAGAAATGGCAAGCAACTTAGTGGGGTTTACCCCACCAAGAGGTAGTCAGATTTTGCTTTATGTTGATGATATCCTGCTGGCGTCCCCCACCCAACAAGATTGTAAAGAAGACACTATAGCGCTATTATAATTTTTAGCCACTGAAGGACATAAAGTAAACAAAAATAAACTGCAGCTTTGGAAAAAACAAGTTAAATACCTAGGATATGTGATATCCAAGGAAGGTAGGACATTAGATGAGGACAGAAAAATAAAGATTTTGCAAGCACCAAAACCCACTACCAAGAAGGAAATTATGTCCTTCCTGGGTACGACTAATTTTTGTCGGAGTTGGATTCCAAACTATGCTTTGGAATCTGCACCATTGACTAACCTGATTTATAAAAAGCCTATGGCAGCACAGGATTTGTTACAATGGACACCAGAAGCAGAATCTGCTTTCTGCAAACTGAAACAGTTAATAGCGTCCTCATTAGTTTTGGGATTACCAAACTATCATAAACGTTTTTTCCAAACTGTAGATTGTAAGCAAGGTTATATGACATCAGTGTTAACACAGCAGCATGGGGACAAGCAACGCCCTATTGCTTATTATGCAGAACAACTGGACCCAGTGGCACGATCTTTACCTCACTGTGCACAAGCAGTAGTTGCAGCTGCAATGGCAGTACAGACTTCGGCCTCAGTAGTGTTGTTCCACCCTCTCACATTGAGAGTGCCTCATGCAGTCGCAATTATTTTACTGCAAGAGAAGGTAGCATATCTTTCCCCTGCTAGGCATCTTTCCTGTAGGACTATACTGTTGAGCCAACCTCATATGACAATTGAATGATGTACGACTTTAAACCCTTCAACCTTGCTCCCAACCCCTGCAGATGGCACACCACATGGCTGCCTGCAGGTGATTGATCAAAAGACACTGCCTAGAAAAGATCTTACGGATGTTCCCTTGGATGATGCCGAGGTGACATACTACGTGGATGGCTCGTGCAAAAGGGGTCCTGCAGGACAGAACCTAGTAGGATATGCAGTAGTTTCTGATACTGACATTATAGAAGCGAAATCTTTACCATATAATTTATCTGCATAGAAGCAAAATCTTTACCATATAATTTATCTGCACAGGCAGCAGAATTGATTGCCTTGACACGGGCATGTACCTTAGCAAAGGGTAAATGTGTAAACATTTTTACTGACAGCCAGTATGCTTTTTCTACTGTACATGTTTTTGCGCAACAGTTGAAAAATTGAGGAATGATAACTACTGGCAAACCAATCAATCATGCACAGTTTATTTTAGATCTTTTAGAATCTATTCAGTTACCTCAGAAAGTAGCTATTTGTAAATGCACAGCTCATACCAAACAACAGGATAGGATTTCAAAAGGTAATGCGAGAGCTGATACAGCTGCAAAGCAGGCAGCTTCAGAAGTATTTCTTTTGAATGAGGAATTACAACCCTCTGAGATTTTAGACTTAGAAATGTTAAAGACAATGCAGACACTTACTACGCAAGCTGAAAAACAAAGATGGGTAAAACGAGGAGCAATTCTCGAAAAGGGGCTGTACATCTCTAAAGAAGGAAAACTGATATTGCCGTCTAATTTATTTAGATATGCAGCTTTGTTGAGCCATGGGCAGTGCCATGTCTCAACAGGGGGGAGGGTACAGCTGGTGAACCGAGTGTTCACGACATATGGCTTCTCAAATTACTCTAAAACTTTTTGTTCTTTATGCCACATTTGTAATAAACATCATGCACAAGGAGCGTTAAAGCCCAAGCAAGGGATTTTCCCCACACCACCATATCCGTTTCATACTATTTGTATGGATTTCATAGAGTTGAATAAATGTGAAAATAAGAAGTATTGTCTTGTCATTGTAGATATGTTTTCCAGATGGGTGGAAGCCTTTCCGACTAAAAATCCAGACGCTATGACTGTAGCCAAAGTTCTTGTTAAAGAAATCATCCCTAGATTCGGCATTCCGGAAAGGATCTACAGTGACAATGGCACACACTTTGTGAATCAGACCATACAGCAGTTAAGTAAACATTTTTGCATTTCTTTAAAGAATCATTGTGCATATCACCCGCAATCAGCAGGGCTAGTAGAGAGGCATAATGGGATTTTAAAGAGTAAGCCAAGAAAATTAATGATAGAAACACAGAGAAACTGGGTGTACTGTCTGTCCCTGGCACTGTTGAGCATGAGAACTGTTCTGAATGCAAAAGGATTGACTCCTTTTGAAAAGCTTTTTGGAAGGGCTTACTATATACCTCAGTGGAAATCTCTCATGCCCGCAGACCAGGAAGCTGACAGTACATTAGCAGAGTATATGCGTAAGTTATTAAATTCTAAACATTTGTTGCAGTTAAATTCTGTTTCAGATAAAGAACGAACCAGACTGTCAGAAGTGGCAGTGCCCCCTGGAGCGTGGATCTGGCTGAAGGTAGTTAAGAGAAAGAACTGGGCATCTCCAAAGTGGGAAGGTCCATATCAAGTGCTTTTGTCAACACACACTGCAGTCAAAATCGCGGAGCATGTCTCCTGGATCCACCTGACGCACTGTAAATTAGTTAAAAATTTTGAACTGGACAAAAATCTTGTTACATGCCAAGAGCAAAAATGACATAGTCCAGAAGAAACAGGAATGCAGAACAACCCTTTCCTCAGGAGTATTGCATAATCATCCTGTTAACTGTATTAATGACAATAATCTTTTTGTTGTGGCCTTTTCTTTTCCCAGCCACACAGACTGAACTGAATAAACGTGAAGCGTTACTCATAAACTGGCATCCAAACTTTAACACTTACCAGGCAATTAAATATGTGTATGCTGTGACTTTCAATGTTTCGAATTGCTGGATTTGCACAGCTTTGCCGACAGCATATGGGGGTTATTAATGACTACAGTCCCCCTAGGGGTCAATGAGACCTGGGAAAACTTGATTTATGATACCTCAACCATTACAGCGCAAGATAAAATAGCATTGCACTTGTCTGTTCCACAAAAGGGAACTGTGTGTTTTTATATAAATGATACTGTTCAAGTGGGTTGGAGCAATTGCAATGTGACTGTTCCTTATAGATGTTATACTAAAGGAAACAAAGTAGATCTTTATTGTAATACAAACTATGATTCATTTCTTGGATTGATGCATAAAACACTTGATGAAGTAAAACATAATTCTGTTCTTTATAAACAGCTGTCTATAACTGATAGAAAAATGTTTCATGCAGGGTGAGTGTACATTCATAGCAAGGTTACTACTAAATCAGAGGACTGTTATTTTGTGTGTGGTAGAAAGACATACAAATGGTTACCTGAGAATTGGTCCGGCAGTTGTTTTTTGGGTTACCTGGTTCCGGCCATACGACACACTGCAGTTTTGCCTCATGGGAAAATTCGAAATGTCTGAGAAGTCGTCAAGAAACCTGTAAATCCAGTGGGACAAATCAATGCGTGTTGGAAAGACCATCACTCTCTAGGCAAAGGACTGACACACATGGACTTGAGTGATAGCGTTATATCGTGGGCAGGCATATTACCAGCATATGGAGCAGTGAAATAGATCTGGGAGCTGAGAAAACTGTCAAAACTTCTCAAAGTAATGAGCAACACAACTTTTTCTGCTCTCAAATTGGTGACTGATGAACTGAATGCTATGAGAACTGTAGAGCTCCAAAACCGCATGGCTCTCGACTTCACCCTAGCGGCGAGAGGTGGTACGTGCGCTTTAATCCAAGAAGAATGCGGTTCGTATGTTTCTGACCATAAACATGAGATAGACAATCATCTTGAGGTAATTCAGCAAGTGTCGGCCATGACCAAACCAGGCCCAAACCCACTGACTGACTTTTTCCAGAAATGGTTTGGGGGGTGGGGTACCATCCTAATGAACATCCTGATTGCCATTTGTGTAGAAATGCTCCTACTGGGAGTATGTGTTTGTTGTGGTATCCCCTGCATGAAAAGACTGGTTAAAGACCTAATAGACATTTCAGTTTCTGAAACCTTATATCAAAGTACTGAGTTTGAAGAACTGTTAAAAGACTAAAAATGCTTTCATAAGTTTAAACTGAATGACTCTCTTAACTGCAAATCCTGAGTGGAAGAGGTTAGGAGAAGAAAACAAACTGTTTATGCTTATTTTGAAAGTAGAATAAAAGTATTAATAGGGAGGAAATGTTAGAAAAATATGTATTAATCTGTGTATTAGCAATATGCTTAGTGCATATAGAGCTAGAAAAGGGTTAACACATTTATTCTACTTCATACTGCATAAATCTGTACAAACTGCAGTTGCTTTCTGACCTTGTACTGTTAGCTAAAATCTTGTTTGTGCTTTGGATATTTACTGAGAAGCAGATGATTTCTGCTTGCGTTAGGAAAACAATGAATAGAACAATACTGCTTATATGAAACTCAGACAAGAAGTTCCGCTGTGCTATGAGAATATACACAGCTGTAGAAGTAACAGATAATTACGACAAAGCCTGCTTGAAAATATGAACTGCAATCAGCATTTGCTTGTATCTGTATTAGAAGAGTATCTTGAAATGTACACTGTACAATAGAGGCTTGTAAGCGAAGTACTGGTCATCAAGGCCAGGTTGTTTTTCTGAAAAGTTTCTCACAAATCTAGTCATGTCAGCAGAAAATCTGAAGTAACACCTTCTGTAGTACAATGCTTAAAGTTGTGTTTGATTACGTCAGCTTAGAAGGCCATGTCTTGTAAAATAGTATAAGAATGAACATACTTTCTGTTAGTAGTTAGACAAATCCTTGTATTTGCATGTTTTTGTCTCCTTTCTGCAAGTAAATAAAGTGCCTTAACTGAACCTTACATGTATTGGTCTTTGAAGTTTTTTCCTTTGACAGCAGATATTCTGAAGTTAGAAAGAAATCAAGCAGTACTTACTGAAAACAAAGAATTAGCTTGTCAAGAATGATGAAAAGAGGGGAGCTGCATGAATGGCTACTGCCTGCCTACTACTAATGCTGGTCTCAGCACAGCTTCACTCTGTTGGGATACAATGCTCCTTTGCTTCTTCTCTCACCAGAAGTAAAATGCTAGCACCAGTCCCAAGAAAAGAAGGACACGGCCTGTTTTATGAGCCACAGTCTTGTCCCAGACGATGGCTTGTAGCCTTTTTCTGGTAGATGCCTCTAATAGCAACCAGGCCAATCAAGTACGTTAAACACAGACACTCACTTTCCAACCAGAAACAGTCAGGAATCAATGCACTCTGCTCCTACTCTCACCATGCTCAGAATATAAACATAGATTCCAAGCTGACTACGGAGAGGCAGAATGTGAGCTCTCCAATAACTCCTGGTCTTGCAACAGATGCTTAAAGGTAAGATGAAAAAAAAATGGTTTATCCTAAACACCGTCGTGTGCACTAAGCAGTTAGATACGAAAGTGGGTAACTTGTCTAAAAAGTTAAGTTTTAGTGGACAGCCACTATTTTTAAAAGAGCAAGATAGACCGAATAGGGATGGGCACTTTTGTATTCTGGTAGTATGAAATACAGTAGGATGGCTAATAAATTTAAATAGTTGAAGGGGAGTGATTTCACAAAATGGTAATTTTGTGTTTACTCATACAAGCCAGGAAAAGCAGACAGGAAACAAGATATATGGTCAAATTAACATAAGGGGCAGGCAACTAGAAATACAATGGTCTTTAAGAACACGACAGTAACAGGGTGGGATTGTGGGAAAAATTTTCCGTCTGACTCGCAAGAGACAGAGCTGTGGTCTCTTTTCAAGTTTTAATATGCAGTTAAAAGCAGAACACAAGTAAAACAGTGTAAAGAAAACAAATCACAACATACAAAATAGAAAAAGGCAATAAAGTAAAACAAAATACAAGAAATATAAAGCAAACCATCCTTCCCCTCACAGCAAGCTGTCAGAGTCTGGGTGAGCCTTTCCAGTAAAGTTCTGAAATGTTTTATTTTACCCCTTAAATAGAAGGTTTAGTTCCTAGCTCCATCCCGTCAGTTAACAGATGATTAACCTTAAATGACCTGTTCTAACTTATGTGCGACTCCTTAATTGACCTGTTGTAATTTCTGTCAGACTCACAAGTGACAGAGCCAAGACTCACAAGAGACAGAGCTGTGGTCTCATTTCAAGTTTTAATATGCAGTTAAAAGCAGAACACAAGTAAAACACAGTGTAAAGAAAACAAATCACAGTATACAAAACAGAAAAAAGGCAATAAAGTAAAACAAAATACAAGAAATAAAAAGCAAACCAACCTTTCCCTCACAGCAAACCGTCGCAGAGCCTTTCCAGTAAAGCCATAAAATAGCATAACATTTAAATATAAAATAGCACACAACTCTGCCTGCTTCCAGTAGGAATGTGGGATATTACCCAAAAATGTGTTTAAAAACAGAGAATGACAAAAATGATGAAAGATATAACTACATTATCAAAGGGAAATGGCAAAATAGGTAGACTTTGATCAATTGTTTTGCAAAGCTCTACCACAGAAGCTAATTTATTTTTGCTTCAGAAAAAAGGAGGAGCGAGAGGTATGCCCTCTTTGTTTAAATTGTTGTCACTAGGATGTTGGGAATGTAAAGTAGTTTTCTGTGTACTAGACAGCTTCAAAAATCATATGTGATGAGGATTCAGAGAATTGCAAGACGTGATAAGCCTGAAAACAGGGACATACCACCAAAAATATGACCATCCTGTGATGGAGTAAGTCAGGCCTGAAAATAGGGACAGCTAATACATCAGATTGTTTGGCCATACTTAGAAAAACAAAGCCTAAAACAAGCCTGATGTTCACAACATTAAAGTAACTGCAATATGTATTAGACACACAAAGACATACATATAGTTATAGATATGTGTGTATCTATCTATATGTGTGTGTGCGACAGAGAGAGATTGTCTAATGTTTTTTTCAATAATGCAATAAGTGAACTCAACCAAAAGAAAATGGCATGAAATGGTAAGCCAATATATTACAAAACATCTCCAATATCATATAGACTGCACAACTAAAAAAATAAATAAAAGCACACTAGCTTTACATCTCCAAACTTGCAAAGGAAGAAAAAAACAAAATATCAAAACTTATGTACTAGCCAATCACTTACTTTGTTTCACATCTTACAGTACAATCATAAATAGGTTTGTGTAGGAAGCTTTGATCCTCATATCTCCGTCATATCTAAATACACAGTCACACAACTGAAACAATTAAGAAACTGGGATGTTGACCAACATACTGCACTATTAGGGAACTATCAAAGACTACAGTGGTATGTTTTCGTGCTGCAGTGGTTTTCCATTGTTAATGCTGCATGCAAATACAGCAGTCCATGGGCAGAATTAATATAAATCATTTATGTGCTCCGCCCCAGAGCTGTACACTGGGACTGGAATAGCATTTTAGAGCAAAGTTAACATATTTATTTTATTTGACATTTGTTGACCGGGATACTTCGGCTGAGCTAGTCCCTTTTCAGTGGAGGCCCAGGGAGCAAAGCTCCACAATCATAACGCACTGTCACCTTTTTCAGTAAACTACTTTAAATACCATAAAGGAATTGTTTGAAGATTTAGATGCTGTATTCAGGGGTGATATTAAACATGTGAGGAAATTTAAAAGAAGTAAGGAGTAATGAAGTTTAGGAAGGATGACAGAGGTACGAGAGGAAAATTGAGGGTTTAAAAGGTGTTGAAGTTGAGAAGAGGGTGTTAGCTGGGTCCAGTATAGTAGGTAAGCTGGGTGAAGATATTGTTAAGTTCAATGAGGGTACTTACAGTGGCATGTCCAGGTATTTACTAGAAAGTCTTTAAGAGCATTTTTGAATTCTATAGGATGGTTTATATTTCCAATAGATGGGAAGTTTATTCCAGTAGAGGGAAGGAGAGTATCTATAGAGATTTTGTCCTATCTTTTTGGTTTGTGTATTTCTAATAGATTTTGGTCAGGGTGTCTGAGGGTCCTGGAAGGAGTGTAGAGGGAGACAAGTGAGGTGATATTGGGGCAGAAGGAGGGCTTGTAGAGGATGGAATGGATGATCAGTAGTTGCGAGAGAAGCAGTTGGTGTGAGAATTCTAATCAATTTAAGGTTTTGAGACAGTGACAGTGGTGAGATTTAAAGGTTTGGTTAGCAGCAAATCTGGCAACTTTATTGTAGATGGATTCTAGTTTAGTTAAGAGAGAACGACTGCAGATTGGTAAGGATTTGGGAGCTATATAAGAGACTAGGGAGAAAGTAGACATGGGTAAGGGAGAGTTGAGATTCATTAGTTAGGATTTTTTTTTTATTTTTGTAAAGCAGGCCTAGGTTTTGGTGGGTTTTCTTGATACACTGAAGCACATTAAGGTCAAATTTGAGTTGGTCATCTATGATGGCTCCTAAAAGCTTAGTATGTGTTTCTACCATGATAGTAATATTGTTAAGGAAAGAAATAGAGAAGGACAGTTTAAAGTGGTTGAGGGATTTATGAAGGAATAGGAGAAGGAAACAGAGGAGAGTTTAAGGTGGGTGAGGAGGAAGGGATAGGAGAAGTTTAGTCTTTTTTAGATTAAGTATTAACTGGTTGTTAGAAAGCCAGTCTTCAATAGATTTGAAGGATTTTGGGGGTGAGGGTGTTCAGATCAGACAGGTTATCAGAGATGGTGCAAGAAGGGCTTACTTGGACAAATGACTGGTGCCAAAGTCATGGTCTTAAACTTAATGCAAAAAAAAAATGCATTATCATCCCCTTCGGCAAGGGTGATGTTCTTGCAAACTACCACATCAACAGCAATACCCTAAGCACACAATACGTGGTGAGAGAAGTGGGCACACAGCTTGACAGCAACCTTAACTTTGATCACCATGTCTCCACAGTGGTAAGGTGGGCATTTTGTATTGCTCATCTCATAAGTAAGGGCACTGCCTACAGAAAAAAAAAAAAAGAGGTTACAACCCCCATGTACTTTTCCCTCATCAGGCCAATAAAAAGAGTACAAAGTTTCCTTTGGTATGTTCCTTTCCAAACATCTGCAGCAACTGGAGAGACCACAAAGGTCCCTTACAAAGAAAATCCAGGGTCTTCAAGACCTGTCTTATGTGAAAAGACTGAAATCATTTTCACTTTACTCTGTGTCATACAGACTGATTAGAGACAACCTGTGCCTTGCATATACAGCAATCTCTGACCCAGCTTTAATGGAAATGCTGCAAATTTGCAATTTACATGGCACACAGGTCACTCGCTGAAAGGACCTTAACCTGGTATGTGACATCAACAGAACTTGCTGGAGAGAGAGATTTGTCTCACTGAGGTTGCCCCACGTGCACTTTGGACGTTTGGATGGGTAACCAGAAATTCACCCCAGGGGTTCCACCTGTGTCCCTCTTGGACAGGGGCAATAGCTGATGATTTTAGTGTCTGCTTGAACCAGACACCCTTAGGAACACGGGCTGAACTTGGCTTGGCTTGTAAGGTACTGGTTTTAGAGAGAAGGAGTTCTTTTGTTTAGCGGGTGTAGGGGGTTCAGATCAGGGGAGTTAATAGAACTGGAGGTTTGCATTTGTTTACTGATAGTATCTATGAAGTAGGAGTTAAATATAGATGCAGCCTCTTGGGGAGTATTGTTTCTGTAGGGGCTTGGAGGTGAAGGGTTGGGTTCATTATTTGATTAATGGAGTTCCAGAATGTTTTGTGGTTACTAGTAAGTAAAGTTTGGGGTTTGTTGTAGAATTTTTTTTTGTCTTTATTGATGTGTTTTTTGGTAAGGTTGCGAAGCTCCTTGTAAGTTTGAAGGTGAGAAGGGGATTTTGTTTTAGTCCAGATTTTCCAGGCATTGTCTCTTTTATGCATGAGACTGTGCAGTTTAAGATAACCAGGGGGAACTGAGAGATTTAACTCTAATCGTTTGTAGGGGGGCAAGGGAGTTCAGTATGTTTAGGAATATGAAGTTAAATTTTTGCACTGCTTCATCAAGAGGTATATAAAAGTTAAAAAAGAACAGTTAATAGAGAAGACAATGCTATTGAAGGCATCGGGTGAATGTTGGAGAGTTTACAGCATTCTTTGAATCTATGTCCTATGTAAACTTAAATATGAAAAAAAATGTTGTGCAAGGTGGTGGTCTACCTGCCATTCGACCCTGCTTTACACTCCCTTTGATCTCTACTTTGTAATAACCCGATAGTCTTCCTTGCACAATAGCACAGCAGATAGTGCTGTTGCCTCACAGCAAGAGGTTCTCTGGTTTGATTCTCAGATGGGATGCCTGTTGGGCAGAGTCTGCATGTCCTCCCTGTGTTCACTTGGGTTTCCTATGGGTGCTCTGATTCCCTCCCACATTTCAAAGACATTCAGTAAGTGGACTGGACAGTCCAAAATGGCCATAGACGTGATTGGGCATGAGAGTCCTGGCTACAATATAGCCAACCAGTCTGCAGTTAGTGGCCCTAGCACTAGAGGATCCAGGCAGGGATGGAGAGAGTGGTGTGAAGGACTACCCCGTTTGCCTTTTCCAGGGTGAGGGTTGGATATAGTGGCTCAGAGAGTGCACAGAGAGCATATGGGAGGTGTGATTTCTCTGGCAGAGAATGGGAAAACCACTGTCCATGTTCGATGCACCTTTAGGAAGTGAGAGACATTCAGTGTGGTCAGTCCTCTACATGCTCTATTACTTTATGATCTGAACATGCAAAGTGAGACTATAGGGCATAACAGAAAATAGATGAACCAATGCTAATGGTTGCCTAAATGATGGCCTCTCACAGCTGACCCTTTCCCATTCCAATACGTTGGGATGGAGCAGATGATTGGCAGACAAAGGCTGCATAACTAACTTCTGTTATACACCTCTGACAGCTCTTACTATTCAGTCTGCTGCAGAACACACCATTGCCACAAAACAGCAGCACTGGAAGCATTTTGACAGCTTTAAAACCTGTAAATCACTCCATGCTAACACACAAAAACATTCTAAAAGAGCTTTTAAAGTGCTGCTGATGGGGGACATATTGCTTCTTCCTGCTATCTGTGCAGTGGTGCAAAGTGTATTACAACTCTCAAAGCCGTACACCAGTTCACACTACTACAGTTTGTTTCTTTCTAAAATGCGTAAATGTCAGGGCAGCTGAAGCAACTTGCACTACACAGAAATATAAACTGGATCTCCATGCATAAAAATTGTGAAATGTGAAAAAATAAATTTCAGAAATTCACCTAGAGTTCCACCCTCACGGTGAATTTCTTGAATCTATCCCTCGAACACATTAACAAATTTAGTTATGTGTATTTGGCTTACTATTGTTTAGATGATGGTTGTTGTGAAGGCTGCCAGCCTAGCCAGATAGAATTGTAAATATGAATGTTGAACTACAGACTTGTTTTCTTAATTGAAAGAAAATACTGTGAAATGTTGAACTACAAGCTTGTTTTCTTAAATGAAAGAATATGCTGTGAAACGTTGGACTTAAAACAATGTAACAACATTGCCCTCTGCTGTAAAGAAAGCTAAATCAAGCATTTCTTGTCTGTCCTTTGAAGTTAAAATTATTTCATTTCTGTCCCTTTAAAGTTAAAATTATTTCATTTCTGTCCCTTTGAAGTTAGAATTTGGAGTCGATGAGTCTGGAGTAAAGCATCCTGCCTATTATAGAATTTGGAATCGATGAGTCTGGAGTGAAGCATCCTGCCTATTGTTTTAACTTAAGGAATAATTACTAGAGTTTACATATGGAATGTCTTTTATGGCTGTAGTTTCCTGTAGGTGCAAGATAACAAGAATGTAGTATCCGTTAGCCTGGGAACACCAGGAAAGTGTACAAAAAATGATGTAATGGGAATCAGGACTGAATATAGCAATTTAAACAAGGAGAATCAGAAGGCATTAAGCATTTTTGTCTTGACCATCCAACTCATCAGTAATCTGCCTGTTTTCTTATGCAAGTTATCTTAGACTTGTGTTTTCTTTTAGAAATAGCTAGAAACTAGAAAGATTAGACTAAGTGTTTTCTGTGATGTCAGAACTGTACTACTGAATTATTTTAAGTTTCTCTGTGATTTCTGAACTCTTGACTAGGTAAGAAGTTTATATTTCTTGTGTTTTTATTATTTATTATTAAATATTTTAAAACCTTTCAGCTGTGGCTGTTTTGTGTAGAGATAATTTAAGCTCTAGAGTACATTGCATATTAATAGAGTTTAATGTCAAAGTCACTCCAAATAAGCCTTGACTGTTTAGTCACACTTACTAATTGGATAATAATATTGCACAGTAATAATTGGACACCCTTGTAATGGCCTTTGAGTAACTGATAGGTATTAGCTGGGTGGTGGCAGTGATTTCTACCACATAGTCTGGGTAGAAGGGGCACAACTGGAGAACCTGTGCCAGCCTTCCCCAGAAGTGTCTGTGTGGTTGTATAAACTCTTATCTCAAAGTGTGTGTATGTCAGCTACTTGGGCAGGGACACAAAGCACTGATTGGACAGAGAGGGTGCTGGAGATTTTAGCTCGCCCAGCTGGCTGAGATCTGGACCCTATAGCTGTGCCAGTGGGGAGTCTTATTGGGGACCTGGAGAGCAAGGGAGCGACCGACTGTGATCTGTGTGTGCTCTTAAGGGAAATTGCACTTTACTGTGTGTATTTGTTATCCTTTCCTCATATATGAGAAGCCCTCTCTGGTGTTAGTGGTGAGGATTGAGGCTCCTTGACTGCTGGTCCAGGGCACAGGCATCACAGTTTTGTCCTGACTAGAATTTATGGCTTTGCATTAGAAGACTACCCCACCAATTGGTTCGTGCAGAAATGGTTGTGGCCAAAGAGATTGACATACCTACTGTCTATGATGTGGCATGATTGACATGCCATGCAGATTTGCCTCTGACCGTGAATATTCATTGTCTAATAGTAGTTTACCATTTTCGTCAATGTAGTGGGATCTCGGAGTTGGTATATTTAAGGAGTGTGTGTGTGTGTGTGTGTGTGTGTGTGAGTGTGTGGGTGTGTGGTGGGGGTGCAGCAAAAGCAATTTTGTTGGTTACCAGATACTTTTTATATGTATCCCAAGGTTTTCCTTCAGCATTTTTCCAGCTCCCTGTTTCACATTACTTGGTTCTTGGCTCGGATGCTTTTTGTGCAAAGTCTGCACATCCTGCCAGCATTCACATCAGTTACTCAGATTATGCATACAGAAATGCTGCTGTAAAACGGAGTTTGTAGATGTATCCAATCCTGTGTTTTTCTTGCACAACTCCTGCATGACTATTCATGCGGATGAACAAAACATCATGTTTATTCAACGGTATAGAAAAAAATCACCATCTGCTGGGTCTTGGGTGGGGGCTGGGTGGCTCTTGCTACTGCACATCCGGTGGGGTAGTGTTCTAATACAAAAAAAAATCATATATAAAGCAGAATTTATGCCCCGTAACTAGGACAACTTGCTTAATTTAGGCAAAAATATAAATTGTTTTCCATCCCACATTTTTAGTGTTACTTTCTTTTGTACATTGCTCTTGACTACATGCAAATAGGGTGACACCTGTCCTTCCTTGCGAGGGACAGTCCTTCTTTGGGCAGTTCTGTCCTGGGGAAAAAATGAAATATAGCAAATGCCCTGACATTTTAGGACAAAAATATTTCATAAGTTTTCTTTAACAGTTGTTTAAAACAGTTCTTTTGTATCTGAAACATCTAAATATTATATGAAATAGCATAAACAACTCAAAAGCTACACGAATAAGCATTTATTTTGACAAAAAGTAAAGCTCTGTCCTTTAATTGGCCATGGGTATGTTTTGTCCTACAAATTTTCAAGATTCTGAAAAAATTCCTCACTTTGGGCATTTGAAAAGGTGGCAGCCCTACATGCAAACTTACTATACAAGTCAAGTTTTTGCAGAATATGCACTCTATGAACAAAAGTACATCATGGTATTTAATCTTATTTATTCATAAGATGGGATGGGGAAGTTCGGAGTTTGCTCATGCGCATCCAGTGTGGTGCGTCTTTGAGAAAATAAGTTATAACCAATAACGTACAGAGGAAAAAATGTGAGAGTTAAAAAATACATTTATTAAATGCGACTGACTATTTTTATTTCGTACATCTGTCGAAGACGAAATACTGCCGGTATCCGTGAACACCCGTGGCTGTTGCTTCGCTTAAGGCTCGCTATTCTCAAGTTGGTTAATTAAATGTGTTGCCTTTTCAAGTTAAGGGTGTAAGTTGAGTCCATTTGCTGACTTTAATGTATTTCCCTACGGAGTACCATTGGAAACACCGAGCTTCAAAGCTGGACATTTCCAGTCAACGCATGCAATTAAATAAAGAGAAATCTAAATACAAAACAATTCTTACAGATAATGCATTTGTTAAAAGTTACTACTGCTATCTGTAATACGCTTTAATAAAGTCCTCCAAGTGCAAAAGCTATACCTCAGCTGGCGATCACACGTTATTACTAGCATAAAACGTGAGGGCTCGACTAAAAAATTTTTCTTTCCCTCAACATTTTACTCTTAAGTTTGCAAACTGAGTTCTTTGACCCCTCCTCCATACCTGAGTGCATGGCCCAGTTGGAAAAAATGTAACACCATCAGTCCGCATGCGTAGGTTGTATCAGTCGTTACTTTGTTACTCCGCAGATTGGGGAAATAGATTTTTTTGTCTGCCTGAAACCAAAAGTAACTGAAGATTTGTACCGCCATCGACGTAACGATAAGTAAAGTGAGGACGATGCAACCCCAAAATACATCCCCATTCTTAATGTAACCAAACGCTAGGTAGATGTCGGCGCCCATGTCAAACACAACCGTTCCAAAACCAATAACTGTGAAGAGTACGTCGAATAAAGGGCACGAAGAGGGTGACAAATCTTTGTTTTCCATTTAGTAAATGGTGATGTTCAACTTTTTAGTGCAGTTGCAGCTCGGCAAGTATCCCACTTTGCAGCGTGCACTTCAGCGATTGGGCTGGAAAAGTGTTTCTCACTCTGTTAATTTACACATCTCCATCTTGGTGAGTCCGGACATAACTGTTAAGGAACTTGCACGAAGGAAGTTAACACCATCTGAGATGATCCTGTGTTTACAGTTTGGACCTTTGGATGGCATTAGCTTGTACTGTGGGCCCCGCCCTTTCACAGACCGCTCTCAGCGGTGGTTTACTTCGCAGTGGGGCATCGTCTCTCGCAGTCCATCGGTATACAGTTTCCATTTCAATTTATATGCGTTTATTTGCTTGTATTTTCTATGTGTATGGTTTGCGAGTTCTGCATCTAGGGTTACCACTTCTCCCACTTTGCGAGACACAGTCCCTCTTTGGGCAGTTGTGTCCTGCAAAAAATTGGCAAATCTCCTGAGATCTTAGGACAAAAATATATTTTATGTAATAGATGCATAAAACAGTTATTCTGCATCTGAAACACCTAAATGTTATAAAAAAAACACAATAAGCAGCTAAAAGAATCACAGACCTAAAGCAGATGCCCTATGCTGACCGCCTTAAAAAAAACTCCCGCTATACTCTGTTACATATCGTCTACTCAGAGGCGATCTCTGCTTAACATACAAGGCCATGTCAAACCCAGAGCTGTTGGACATGCTACACTTAAAGAAATCCCAATCCCTCAGAGCCACACGCTCCAGGGGATCTAAAGCTTGTCATCACAATAAACAAAACATGATGGAGGGATAGGTTCCTGACCCAGAGACTCCCCATACTCTGGAACCTTGACGATTGGATGGGAGAAAGGAAATTCACCCCAGGGATCACGTCAGTCTCCCTGGTAGACAGGGGTCCAGGGAAGTAAATAGTGTGGGAAGAAATAGCCAGGGAATTGTTATGGCTAGGCTTGTATATGCCCTAGGGCCGATAGCCTAGTATCAACCTATAAACCTATGGTGGATATCTGCAATAAGTAAACTATATAACAAAAGGAAGTAATTACTATCCAGGACCAAGAAGGAGCAGGTGCCCAAATGGAAACAATCTTTCCTTATCCAGAACAAATAAATAAGAGCACTAGTGAAATCCTGTAAATCCAACTATGAGTCCAAATTGGTCACATCTACTAGAGACAGTCATAAGGCCTTCTTCACATATGTCTGCAATCTCAAAGGAAGCACTCAGATCTTTTCAGAACTGGTTGTCATGGACACCACATACACAAATGCTGTAGCCTACAGATTTGGTGAAAACCTCACCCCTCTGTCCCCCCCATCAGTAAATCAGGACATCCCTAGTACCTGCTCCCCTTATCTCTAGGGAACATGTTATCTCTGTCCTCTCAAAGGTAAAAAAATGCAGCCTCCGTGGGACCCGAGTAACATCCCAAACTGCATCCTACATTAACTCCGGCATGAACGTGCAGCACCATTAGGCATCCTATTCAACCAAAACCTGAGTACTGGCTTTGTCCCAGCCGAGTGGAGGACAGCCACTGTCATCCCTTTACACAAAGGTGGAGTATCTACCAATCTGGGAAATTATAGACCCATCAGCCTAACTAGCCTGATCTGCAATGCCATGGAATGGATTATCATGAACTTCATTAACAGGGACATTGGCAACCTCCAAACACTCGACTCCACACAGTTTGGCTTTGTCAAGGGGAGGTCTTGTCTGTTAAATCTGGTTGACTTCTTTGAGACCGTCACCAAAGCCATGGACGAGGGTAAGACAGTGCACACTGCCTACCTTGACCTGGCCAAGGCCTTCAACACTATTCCCCACTTGGGCATAGTAGACAAAGACTCTCAACTGGCTATCAATCCATATGTTGGATGGGTAATAAACTGGCTCACTTGATAGAGAACACCTAATCAAAATAGGGGAAGCCACCTCAAGCAGTAGACCCATAACGAGTGGCGTACCCTGTTATTCAGGATATACAGTGGATATAAAAAGTGTACACACTCCTGTTAAAATGGCAGGTTTTTGTGATGTAAAAAAAAGAGACCGCAATAAATAATTTCAAAACTTTTCGCACCTTTAATGTGAACTATAACTTGTACAATTTGATTGAAAAACAAATCTGTTAGAGGAAAAAATATATTAAAAAAAAAAAAAAAAACTCACAATAAGCTGGTTGCATAAGTGTGCACACCCTTAAATTAATACTTTGTTGAAGCACCATTTGATTTAATTACAGCATTCAGTCTTCTTGGGTAGGAGTCATTAGCATGGCACATCTTGACTTGGCAATACTTGCCCACTCTTTCTTGCAAAAGCACTCCAAATCTGTCAGATTGCGAGGACATCTCTTGTGCACAGCCCTCTTCAGGTCACCCCACAGATTTTCTGTTTGATTTAGGGCTGGGCCATTCCAAAACTTTAATTTTCTTCTGCTGAAGCCATTCTTTTCTTGATTTGGATGTATGCTTGGAATAATTGCTGTATTGAAAGGTGAAATTCCTCTTCATCTTCAGCTTTCTAGAAGACGCCTGAAGGTTTTGGGCCAAAAGTGACTGGTATTTGGAACCATTCATAATTCCCTCCACCTTGACTAAAGCCCCAGTTCCAGCTGAATAAAAGCAACCCCAAAGCATGGTACTGCCACCACCATGCTTCAACTTGGGGATGGTGTTCTTTTGGTGAAGCAAAGTATTGTTTTTGCGCCAAACATATCTTTTGTAATTGTGGCCAAAAAGTTCAACCTTGGTCTCATCAGACCATAACACATTTTCCCACATGCTTTTGGGAGACTTGATGTATTGTTTGATGGATGTTTTTCTGTGCAAGATAAGGCTTCCATCTCGCAACTCTACCCCATAGTCTAGATATATGGACAATATGGGAGATTGTTGTCAAGTGTAGTACACATCCAGTACTTGCCAGAAATTCCTGCAGCTCCTTCAGTGTTGTTGTAGGTCTCTTGGCAGTCTCCCTGACCAGTTTTCATCTTGTCTTTCCATCACTTTTGAAGGAACGTCCAGTACTTTGCAACATCACTGTTGTCCCATATTTTCTCCACTTTTTGATGACTGTCTTCACTGTGTTCTATGACATATCCAATGGTGTGAAATTTTTTTTGTACCCTTCTCCTGACTGATACCTTTCAACAATGAGATCTCTTTGATGCTTTGCAAGCTCTCTGTGAACCATGGCTTTTGCTGTAGCAGGCAGCTGATTAAATGTCAGGAAAAATCCTACTAGGACAGCTGAACTTTATTTGTGGTTAATCAGAGTCTCTTTAATTGATGGCAGGTGTGTACCCAAGAAGACTGAATGCTATAATTAAATCAAAAGGTGCGTCAACCAAGTATTAGTTTAAGGGTGCGCACACTTATGCAACCAGCTTATTGTACGTTTTTTATTTATTATATATTTTTTCTGAACAGATTTGTTTTTCAATTGAATTGCACAGGTTATAGGTCACATTAAAGGTGGGAAAAGTTTTGAAATGATTTGTTGTGGTCTCATTTTTTATATCACAAAAACCTGGCATCTTAACAGGGGTGTGTACGCTTTTTTTATATATCATAAAAACCTGGCATTTTAACAGGGGTGTGTACACTTTTTATATCCACTGTACATCTCTGAGGTGCAGCAAAACCAGTGGGCTATGGCTGACCAAGTTTGCAGATGACTGCAAGTTGGGCGCGGTCATCAATTCATCAAGTGATGTGAGCATCCTCTAAGAGGGTCTCGCCCAAACAAATGACTAGTGACAGAAACATGGCTTCAAGCTGAATACCAAAAAATGCATCATCATCCCCTTTGGGGAGAGTGATGTCCCCACATATTATCACATTAATAACGTCCTAAGCACGAAATCAGTCGTGAGGAATTTGGGTACCCAGGTTGATAGCAACCTGACTTTTGACCACCATGTTGCTTCTGTTGTATGGAAAGCATTCTATATGGCACACCTCGTAAATAAGTACATTTCATCCAGGGACAAGGAAGTCATACCATCCCTGTATTCTCCCTTATAAGGCCAGTCATTGAGAACAACGCCCTCTTCTGCATGTACCTCACAAATCACATGCAGCAGCTGGAGATACCAAAGAGGTTCCTCACCAGAAGAATCCAGGACCTCTAACATCCACCCTACACAGATAGCTAAAAGCCCTGTCCTTCTACTCACTTTCATACAGACTCCTCAGAAGTGACCTCTGTCTGGTATACAAAGCAATCTCAGACCCCGTCTTGATGGAACTGCTGCATATCCGCAAGTCAAGTTCCACGCGAGTAATTTGTACATACAAACTCAACCTGGTCTGTAAACATCAGTAGGTCTTCTTGGCAGGACAGATTTGTGTCCCAGAGACTCCCCCATCTGTGGAATAGACTCTCCATGTCAAGCAGAGTACCACATTATCCCTTTTTAAGTGGGAGATTGGCATAATGGTTAAGGTGTTTACCTTACAGACATAAGGTGCAGGGTTTGATTCTCACATGGGGTAATTGGCTAGGCTTAAAATAGCCCACAAGGGCACTTAGCCTAGTACTAATCCATGAACCAAGTGCAACCTGGATAACTGGATGGGAAACAGAAAATACACCCCTGGAATTCCACCTGTGTCCTTGCTGGACAGGGACTTTGGGTGCTGACTTGTCTAAACATGGGCTAAACCCTTGGCTAGGCTTATAAGGGCTTCAGGACCAGTAGCCTAGTAACTTTCTGTGATCCTATTTTCTCACATTTTGCCTTACTTTCAGCTTTTTCAAGAAGACATACTTTTTTATATGCTCTGAACTGCATTTTAAAGATTTTTTTTACACAACCTTTTTATTCAGTGACTGCTTGAACAGAAGTTATATTTAAGGAAAGAAATTCAGTGTTGCTTTTCAGTGTTAGTTTTCCTTGGATCCTTTCAACACACCTTTCCTGAGTAAGACAACACAGAAATAACCATTTAGAAAATAACTCAATTAAGCCGGTGCCCCCAGAAGCCATAGGGGTTATTGATGCTCTGGAATGCATTATACAGAATTTTCCCAAACTTTTAATCCAACTGTGGCCTAAACAAAATTGAGTAAGAAAAGAATTTCAGTCATATTTTTTCTTCTTTCACAAAAGACATAAGTTGGGCCCAAGGCTTAATGCTCAAAGCTGACAAAACAGTAGCTCACGATAAACTAATGAGAATTATTGTGAGAATTTGCAGGTCCTAGCTGGGAATACTGCCTGCCTCCCTAACCTCCCCAAAAAAGACAGCCACTGCCTCTGCTGGTGTTAGATCAGGATGAAGGCAGATATTCAAATCATCACAGTCATGTATTTGAAGTGACTGCAGAAAAGTAGGCCCCCTTCTGTGTGTACCTGACTCGAGACATGCAGCAACTAAATTTTCTCAAAGGTTTCTTACAAAAAGAATACAGAAAGTAAACATAATGTCCTATCCTTATCACCTCAAAGCCCTGTCTCTTAACTCAGTATTATACAAACTTCTGAGAGGTGATCTTTGCTTGGCATACAAAGCATCCCTGGACCATGTTTTGATGAACCTTTTGCACATCCGCAAAACAAACAGCCTTAGAACTACAGACTTAAGTTTTGCTTGTAACATAAATAGGACATGATGGAAATACAGTTATGTTACTCAGTGAATTTCCCATTGTCTGGAACAGCCTTCCTATCCATTTTAAGCAGAGTTTCTCCCTATCCCTATTAAAGTGCAACATGAACCAATGGGTGGTTAATTGGAAGTTCACTCATGGTTTGGCTTGTATGTCTCTGATAGAGGCAGTCAGTTAAATCACCCTCTATATAAATTAAATTTGTGTGTTACATTTGGGTTGCGTGGCTAGGTTTATAGAGGCCCTAGTGGTTGTTATTCTAGTGTGCACCTGTGACAAAAGGAGGTACTGCGAGCCCAGCTACCTAGAATTTTGTAAGTAGTTATATGTCATTGGTGAATATTAAAATGATTTATATAAGAGCATATGTTACAAATGTATTCAAACTGTGTATGTCATGTGTATATCAACCTGCCTATACCGACGTTTGTGAGTTGAAAAGGTATTTGTAAAATGCTTGTGTTTAAAATGGATCCACAGTGTGTCCTACTGGAAAAGAACAGAAATCTACGTGCACTATTGTAACTGTTTAAATATATATATATATATATATATATATATATATATATATATATATATATATATATATATTAACCGTGGAAACTGTGATACAGGAGGTTAACTTCAGAAAAATAACTGAAATTAAATTACTTTATGTCTAAGGCATAAAATATGGTATCTTTCAGTTTTCATTGCTGCAAGAGACAATATCTGTACTAGGAAACTTTCTGTATTGTCTTTAGAGTGAGCTAATTACTAGTCTTGAAAGCATGAAGGAATGCAGTTGTTTTATGACTTCAACATCTGCCAGAGATTTGAAGAAAGCCCTTGTCTATGTATTTTTACAGGCAGATGCTAAATGCTACCAGCTGCCGCTAATGGTTGGCTTGCCTGGGAACTAGGAATCAAATAACAAGAAGTGATATCATTCTGCAAGCTGTCCCAGCAGTAATATTTTAGATATTAATTTGAGTAGTCTCTTAGTGAGACAGAGCATTCTGTCTTGGATCAGACAACAACTAGAAGATTCATTCACCACATGTGCCAGTAAGTTCTTAGGTTATATTAATTCTCTTAGATGCAAACAGATGGGGTAAATATTTGTCCTACTCCCTCTTAAACTGGTCTGCAAATGCCTGTAGAGTTTAACCTCTCCACAAGACCATTAGTCTGGGGGTGTGGAAGGGTGGTCATTTGGTGCTTCATCTCACAGTGCACCCACAGACAAGCCAGCAGGTCTGCCATGAAATTTGCACCTCTGGGTATCTGGTAGCATAATCTACTACCATTCGGGATATACCTCTTCTCTGTGGAACTTGAAGTACTCAGAGGCCCAACAATATCCATAGCTACCCTCTGAAATGGCTCCTTAATCACAGGTAAAGGCATCAAAGGAGCTTTCACCTTGTCTCCTGCCTTGCCTACCTTTTGGCACTGCTCACAGGTCCTGGAGTACCCTGTTACATCCCTGGAAATCCTGGGCCAGTAAAAGTTCTGCATAATATGTCTCTTTGTACGCTTTATGCCCATATGCCCTGCAAAGGGAATGTCATGGGCTATGTTTAGAAGTGCCAGACAGTAGGCTATGGGCACTACCAGCTGCTGTATTCTGTCATCCTCTAGCCCTCCCTCAGGGGTTTACTGTCTGTACAGTAACCCTTTGTTCCCAGTATACAGATTCCCTTTTCCTTGAGAATCAGGTGCCTCACTAGCTACCTCTCTCAGGTCTTGTAATGTAGGGTATGAGAGCTGAGCCTGTCTCAACTCTTTCTTTGTAACTCTTACCAGTTCCCCTTCCACAGGAAGTCTGGTATCCTCTGACAGCGGTGCCTCACTGTCAGCCTGGGTACTACTACTCATCTCTGCCCTTGCAGTCACTCTGTCCAAGGGAACATCAGTACCCACCAGCAGTTTATGGCTCACCTTCAGTCTCACTGCCACAGGGTTGCTCCCTCCCTAAAGTAACCACCACACCAGTCCTGGCTTCAAGTGTGCATCTGTCTGGGTCCCCCCCAGTCTACCAGACCCACATGCATGTCTCTGAGCCTGATTTGCATGCAACTGCATGCACACAAGGTACTGCATTATTAGAATCATTCCCTATCAGGACGTCTGCAGGGATATCCTCAAACGCATCTACTTGCTTGCTTCCTTTTCCATCCTCTCAGTCAAGGTGAACCCTATCCAAAGTTATTTGGAATGGGGCCCCTCCTAAAGCTCTGACTAGAGTAGACTGCCTAAGCAAGTAGTTCTCTTCTTTAACCATTGCAGGCTTCACAGTGGTTAGGTCAGAGGCTGTGTCTCTCAACAGTGGCCTGTTTTCCATCTACTAAGATAGGATATAACCTCTTGTGGTAGTTTGGTGTCCTTGTTGTCTCCAGACAAGTTACTGCTGGCATTCTGTCATTCCCACCTACTGTCTCTCCCACCTTTTGTTCCCCACCTTGCCTCCGCGGACATCTATATGCCACATGGTCCTACTGGTTGCATTTAAAACATTTAGCCTTTGGTCCTGGCCGTGTACCTGGGCTAGTGGCTTCCTCTGTACTAATGGTGGACTCTGTTGGGGAGGTTTAGTCTGCTCACCATGGGTTCCCTTACACCCATGATAGCACTATGTATCCCTTTCCTGTGCAGTGATGCCTTGCTTGCTAAGTATAGGTTTCCCTTTTCCCCAACTCATCTGCAGTATTGCATTGTCTTAACTGCTAACCAGATTCTCATGTCCTCAGGCAAAGTGCTGAGGGCTTGTTTCCTCACCAAAAGGTCTGCCAGCCCTTCAAAAGTGGTGACTTGATACCCACTCACCCATCTATGAAAATAAGTACTTAACTCAGCAATATATTCATACACACTTTCATCTGCCATGCATCTATGCTCATGAAACTTTTTTCTTTAAGGGTCAGGTGTTTAATTTGAAACACTCAAACAATTTTTAACAGTATTATAATTTAAGCAATCCATATCAGACAATTTAGAAGTAGCAATTACAGCTTTACCATGGAGTAAGGGGGGCCAGGAACTGTATCAGAGCCCTTGGTCAGCATTATACTGTTTACATACCCTTTCAAACATATCAATGAAACTATCAACATTTTCACACTTTGTTGCTTCTGGGGTCCAGCTATTCCCTTCCCCATTACCTCCATGACCCTGGCAAAGAGTCAGCATCTCCTCTTCGTGTTGCCTCTGCCTCTCATTGTCTTCAGTCTCCAAACATCTCAGTCTCTCTACTGATTTCTATTTCTAAAGGTTTGTCCTCCAGTTCAAGTTTCTCTAACTCCAGATGGATTTTTAAGTCCTATGTGGAAAGGTTGAACTGTCCATGTTCTAAGAGTTGTACATCCCCAAGGCCAGTCTGGTTGTCCTCCTGGTTGCTGGACAGTGATGCAGGTGTAACTAAGGCTGCAATAATTTCTGCCTTAGTCAGGTTGTCCTGCCCCAGTCCTTTGGCTTGGCACATCTCAGCCACCTGGCTCCTTGTCACCCTGCCATACTCCTCTGCTGACATGCTTGCCTGCTCTCCCCGACTAAGCTAATAAAAAAAATAAATAAAACTGTTGAATGTTCACTGTGTGGCTGACTGAGAGTTCAAACACCTTCTTTAGTGACAACTGTTTACAGGCTACAGGAATTCAGTATCCAAACCACTGAATCCTAATATGTGATGTGGTTGATCCCACCATGCCAACCAATAAATGTGACATCCCACCACTGGATCAGTAATCAAGGAGCCTGAATCCTCACCACTAGCAACAGTGTGTGTGTGTGTGGGGGGGGGGGTGTACACTGGGAGGATGACAGGTACACACACAGTATTTCGAAATGCAGCTCTCCGCACCAAGTGCAATTTCCCTTAAGAGCACACAGAAACCACAGTCAGTCTGGGGCTAGTTTCTCCCTCTTTCTCCAGATCACCAATAAGACTCCCCACTGGCACAGCTATAGGGTTGAGATCTCAGCTTAGTGATCAAGCCAAGACCTCCAGCACCCTCTCTGTCCAACCAGTGCTTCGTGTCTCTGCCCACGTAGCTGACACACACATACACGAAAGGCTGGCACATGTTTACTAGCTATACCCACTTCTGCCCAGACTATAATGTAAGGTAGAAGGACTTGGCTTGCAACTCTGGCTAAGGACTCAGCTATAGCTGTGCCAGTGGGGAGTTTTTCTGGGGATCTGGAGAAAGAGGGAGAAACCATGCCTGGACTGACTGTGGTCTTTGTGTGCTCTTAAGGGGATTTGCACTTGATGCAAAGAGCTGCAACCGGAAATACTGTGTGTGTACCGGTCATCCTCCCAATGAATGTGTCTCCACTGTTCCAGTGGTGAGGATTGTGTCTCCTTGATTACTGTTCCAGTGGTGGGGCGTCACAACACCTGTTAACCTATGAAAGAAACAATGACCACACTGTCCCCAAGCTATAATGACCTCCTGTGCATACCTCTAAAGTTTGACTGTGATAAAAATTAGAGGTAATAGCTACATAATCCCCAGCACCCTCTACACATAACCCACAGCAACTTTCTGTACACTTACAAATACAGATTTGAGCACGGCTGGTTTTAGAATGGGTGCGATTGAAAGCAGAGGCCATTATTAGCTTTATCTTAACAGGGTCACGTCCTAGATCTCCCTAGTAGTTTCTTTCTGTATCAGCTTTATTCTGACAGGGTCATATCACAGCCCTGTTCAGGCTAAAGAGCATAATCAGGAAATTAATTCAGTTTTTTCTCCTAATTTTCCCCAATTAGCAGCAGCTTTTTTGGGGCTGCACACAGTCAAGGATGATTGAGGGGCTCCCTGCAGTCACGGGTATTGCAGGCATCTAAAACTGTCTTTGTTGTTAGTTTTAGTGGAGAGAATGTCCACAAGCAGGGTTTAACCAAGCCAGGGACACCATGTCAGTGGTAAAATATTTAATGGAGTTGTGAAACCTGTTACTTGATGAAACACTGTTAGTATAACCAGAGATATCTCTGAATTTTAAAGGAGATATAAATAAGCATTATTATTATTATTGCCACTTTGTTTATTAAGTGTACATGATCTCTGTAATAGCTTTTGTTGGTTTGCCTCACATGTTACAAAATATCAAGATAAGTTCCTGTGGTTGGGGGCCCCCGCGACTGCAAGGCTTGCTGGTGCCTAAAGCTGGCTATGCCCTCCCATTATTTTCTGATTTGCCAAGATTTCTTAGGTTGTGAAGTTGAGAGGTATGCTGTAGAGCAGCATGCCAAGAATTATCTTTACGCATCTTGTCAGAAGTTCTGGCTACTGTAGATGTGTGTGGATTTTGGACTTGGTTATATCGTATAATAGTAGTAAACACACTTCAGAACAATGGATAAAATCCCATCAGTAGCATGTCAGTTAGTTCATTAATTAATTAAATTGGGGTATTGGTGTGATCCAGTCTAGAGTGGAGCCATTTTGGCCAGAGCCACAGCCTGGAGGGTTACATGCAGAGCTGGTCTTAAATGGACTCATAGCCAAAGGAATCCATGCCCACACCCCCTTTCCCTCATACCATCTCTATTACATTTTTCTCTTTTTTTCTCATACTTTGTCTTACTGTTACTTTTTTATTGCATCATTTCAACACAGCCTAAATGGACAAGACTGCAGTGTAATAACGGTGGGGGAAAAAACTAAATTAATCTGGAAGTCTGAGGGCCACTCTTTCCCAGAAACCATAGGAGTTCTAGATGTTCTGAGTTACATATTTCCCCAATATTATGACCCAATGATGTCCTGAACAAAAGTCATGACTAAGGGAAAAAAATCAAAGGTACTCTTCAGCTTTTTCCTGCACCCTTTCAACACACCCTAATTGGCAAACACTGCATTGTAATAATCATTGAGAAAATAACTAAATTAAGATGGAGGTTTAGTAGTTGCCTGTTCCCCAGAAGCCATGGAGGTGTTAGATGCTCTACTGTGTATTTCAGAGCTTTTTTCCCAACCTTTTCCTGTAAATGATGGCTGAAACAAAAAACATGACTTTAAAAAAAAAAATGTTTTATTTGATTTTCCTTTCAAGGAAGAAATATGTCCAGGACTTATGTCCAAAGGTGATAAAGTAGTACTTATAACCTCAAATGTAAATGTTTGTGAGGAAATCTAAATCTTATCTAGGAATAGGGCCTGCCTTCTAAACCACTGCAGAAAAGTCACCTTCTGTGTACCACTCTGATGTAAGATTAGGATGAATATGAAATAACATTTGGCCACATTCCTATATTTTTCAGCTTCTTGCTGTCAAGAGGCATATGTACATCAGTTCTTCTTCCTCTACCCCCCCAAAAGATAGCCATCAGTATGCATGTCTAATATTGCCTTAAGTAAAATGAAAAAATAGTCACGTTAACATATTACAACTTCTTGCACCTATAGAGTGCATTGCCCTTAGACAAATTATAGCAACTTCATGTGTATACCTCTGAGGTTTGTTGTGAGCTAAACTCAGTTGTCATACGGATCCAGTCCACATACAATATAGTAACTTTCTGTGCACACCTCTGAGCTTTGACTGAGCAGAAAGTTAAAGAAATAAAAAACACACTGAGCCCAGGCACCACACAAGCTATATTCATAGGTTCATAGATTAGTATTGACCATCTGCTCTTGTGGGACATTTTAAGCCTAGCCATTTACCCCATGTGATAATCAAATCCTGTACCTTCGGTCTGTAAGGTAAACACCTTAACCATTTTGCCAACCTATATAAACTTTTGTACACATATCTATGGTTTAATTGCGAGTAAAGTAAAACAAATGACTGTAATGTCCATAGCCCCGCTGAAGCAACTTTCTGTACATTTTTGAGAATGGATGATGATAGACAAGATGGGGCCCAGTTAAGAGGCTCAGGATGAGAGATTTGTAGTAATCCTGTACATTATAGAGCTGGAGGGGGTGGGGACCTACAGTCTGGCAGAAGCTCTGATGATCTAGATGTTCTGCGATGCATTTTGTGCCTTATTTTTGCTTTTTTTTAACTGATATTTAGAAATTGTGTGCGCCCCACAATGTTGTATATGTCCACAAATTAGTTCTGTTTCTTCACATACACACAGAAAATATTGCCCTTCACCAGCCAAGTCTATTACAAGATGCATTAATATTTTTTCACACAAGCTCATGCACTGTGTCTGTAACAAGCATTATTAAGATGCACGTGTATACACACACACGCATGCACACTGCCTGGTTCTATCCATCCAGAGCTAGTGCTATCCATAGGGGTTACTAGGTAAGTGGAGAAAGGAAGAAGAATGCTAGACCTTTCTTCCATGTTACATACATACTGCACACACACACCTTTGGGCAGCTTAGTTACTAGCCTACCTATTGTATGTCTTTGTGATGTGGGAGGAGACTGGGTACCCCGAGAAAACACATGTGAACAGAGGGAGGATGTACAGACTGCACATAAGGCACCCCAGCTGAGAACTGAACCCAAAGGACTCCTAGCTATGTGGTACTAATGCTCCTCACTTTGTTACAGTGCCGCCATATACAGTTACTTCTATATAAACCGGAGGAGTTCCAGTTCACCTATGGCAGGTGTATGGATATTAGAGGAAACCAGAGCACCTACATAAAACCATGCAGATAGGGAAAACATTCTGGTTCTACACAGAGCCACAGCAAAAACTCCGAGAATCAAGTGCTGTGAGATAGGAATGTTATTTGCTGTGCCACTATGCTGTTGATCAGTTACTTTCGCACATATTCTGTGCAGATTGCCAAATGTGCATTGCTGAAGTTGGTGCGTGATGTTAAGTGAAATAATTATGTCCATGTTAAGTGCTTCTTACACTTAGATACATGCAACACCCCCACAAAATTGTTAATCCTAGATACACTGTAACATTCCCCTACATACACACAAATGCACAAGTCGTGTTAATGATAATTTTACTCTTACTTCAGTAAATGCAATGCGTAGTGTGACACTGCTCCTACCAAGCCAGATCAGTGACTGTATAATTCTGATCACACAACAGCAGGCCAAGTCACTTTTATTCACAGACTGCTTCTGTACCCAGCTATTTTAATCAGTTTGTTGTTTGCATACACCACAGATCTCAGGGTATGCTAAAATAGCCACAGTGATATATTTTAAAGTGAGTTTCGTTCAAGACTCTCAGTTGCCACAGTAACGTATTCTGACTGACTTCATACAAGTGTAAACTAGTCCTGCCAAGTCATAGTAATGATTATTTAAACTAAAAAAAAAAAAAACATGGCCAGGTCAGTTGCTTTCATCCCCCAGCTGTCCCTGTATCCAGCAATTGTAGACACTGTGACTGTGTACACCTCAGGCGTCTGTGATAAAAATAGCCACAATAATGATCTTGTATCCAGCAATGATAGCCATGTTGTTGACTGTGTAAACCACATATTCCTAGTTGCAATAAAAACAATTGCCTCAGTGATCCATACTAGCATGCAGTAGCCCTCCACAGTAAAGTATTTACTTGCTTCAAACAAATACAGATTAGTCCTACGATAACAGAATAATGACCCTTTAACTTAAAAAAGGAAAGCAGTGACTTCCCCCATGCACATCAGTTATAATTATTGCGACTATACACTCATTAGATGTCCAAGTGTAGTAAAAAAAAATGAACATAGCAGTTTAATTTGGTGTTGTTTCACACAAACACACAATAGCCAGCCACAGTATAAAGTATTCCAACTAGAGCTCTCAACCTTTTAGCACCAGAATTGGGTCAAAGTCAAAATAGCAGGGGTGAACAAAGGCTCAAAATTGGGGACAGATTTTAAATATTGGTCTTATATACTTAGAAAATTGCTAGAATAACAGATTTTGCATTAGCATCCATTTTTTTCTGAGGGATAAGAAGTCTGAAACCCCAAAATGTGTGTTTAGTGACTTCAGGCTTCAATGATTTATAGAAGACCATAGATTTTATGAGGGTCAGACCTACAAATAGTGGGAAAAATCAAGGATGTTCTGTAAAATCAGAGCCAGTGCCCATCTTCTGTCCACTGCCCATAACATCTGTTTGCCTGCCAAGATGTAAGAAAAAAGCCTTATCTTCTACTATCCATATTGTTCTGGAATAATCTGTACCTCAAACACAGCATTTTCGTTTCTTGCTACTGGTTTGATTTTCATTACAGTAATTACATTCACTTGTGCCAAAAACATCAAGTCATTTAGCTCAATCCCACCAATAATCGACAGAAAAAAGTCAGGATTTATTCTGTAAACCATGAGTGGAACTGAGCTGAATGCCTGTAAATTGAGAGGTTTATGTTACTTATGAAATAATAATTCCAGGAGAACTGTATACGTTTGTAATAAGACGTATAAGAAACGTGCATTAGAAAAACAATAGCAATAATATGATACATATATGTTATATGTGTAGGTAGAAATGTGTGGGCCAAGGTATCACAGGTACAACAATATTGCCTGAGTGAAAATTAGTATGTTTTGCAGGTGGGGAGGGAGGGGCACCCATTCCTAGCCTTGATTCTAGTAAACTGAATTATACAATAAAATTTCTGTATCGTGCCCTTGTTCTTCAGTGCAGTCTAGTCTCTATAATGCTCCAAATCAATGTACCATCAGGCCCTGCAACTCGCCTGGAATCCTGCCTGGACTTGATGCTATTGGTGTCAGTTTCCTTGATCTATTTCACCAAAAAAAAACAGAGCGGTCAGCATTGACATTATCCATTCCTTGACTACTCTGTTGTGAATGTTACAGTGTTGCATGCAGTTCAGTTGAAACCTCGTGATCAGTTGCCCGCTGTTGCTGCTCTTCTCAATTGGTTATTTAGCAAACTTATCATTCCCATATCATCTGTCCTAAATAAAACACTTTTTTTTTTATAGCTCCCTTGCCCAGATGAACACTGACAGTATTAGTAGGAAGAATTCCAACTCCATGATGGGTGTTGGCTTGTGCTCCTGTTTCCATTCCTTATGCTAGTGCTGTGAACCATTCCCCATTCAAATACCCATCAAAACCGATGCCTTCATGCAACATTTGTAAATTGCTAACATTTTCTAGTTAAAGATCTGTTGCTATAACAGTATTCCACCAAACTTTTTAAATAACTCTTATCAAGTCCCCAGGGTTAGACACCTTTATGCTACTCCTTCAGTACTTTATGTATGTAATCAGGCATCCACTGAGGTAGCACTAAATATATTCCTTTCTCTACCTGTGGCATGTACCCACCACTTGGTATTAGGATATTCCCAAACATGTGACATCTTTCTAACACTGACCGTCGGTGTACAACTTTATACAGCATGTTTGTCCAAGCTATTACATTTCCATTAATTCTGGTTAATGTTGCACTTTTCCCTCCTGCTTAAACCCTGGCCATGGCCTTTAGGGTGCCAGACCTCAGACTTCATAGATATGTGCAAGTTCCTTCATCACTCAATTTCCAGTTATGTGTGGGTATCCCTTACTCAACTTTTTCATTTTTTTATGTATGCATTTGTTTCCCTATTACATACTCTTATCTGTTCTCTGTTAAGACTCGCTCTCTTTCCATCGTCTTAATAAAGCTTATCTAGGCAAAGTTGTTCTAAACATATTACTTATTCCTTGCGTCTCCCTCTCAGTAATTAATGTACACAAATTCTTGGCAATTTATAAATACAAAAAAATGCTGCTCTTTATATATACAGGACAGGCCTTAGGCCAGTTGGACCTATTTTTCTTAATAGGGCCCCACTCCTTCAGCGGGGCCTCACATTAGGCTATGACACTGTTGTTATGCCTTACGTGACACAGATTCTGAGGAAGTTCAACAGTTTTATGTGGAAGTACATTGACTGTGAGAAGGTATAAGAATTAACTAGGTAAGGAACTCAAACCATTTAGAGCAAGTGTGGGAGATGATTGGAAGCCCATGAAGATATAAAAGGATAATATGACATGAGAATGTATAATAGTTTGAAATGTTTGAGGCTGTTTTTTGGATCTCCAGTCTTCCAAAAAGCATCAGGTGCAGCCCTACTGACTAATTTATCCAGAAATTCCTGGCATCTGAGGGCATCAAGCATGAGAGTTGAGAGCTGTGGAACTGTGAGGGGTCAGAAGTTATTCAACAGGTTTCATGTTTTAAATGAACTTATTTTAACACAGCATGGTCGTATTGGCGCTGTCTGCATCACCTTCCAAGGATGCTGGGGTATACAGAGTACTTAACCTACTAATATATTTTTTGTTTAATTATTTATGTATTTTAAAGTTTGATAACCAGGGTAGAACACTGATCTACCTAGACCATTGTAATGCTCAGCACAGGGGAAATACAACCAAGGAAACATTAATTTAATTAATTTTAATCAATATCAGTATAACAGTGTTAATGTAAGAGCAAGATGTAGAGAGGCATTAGTGAAATTGTGTATTATAAATTAACAGAATCATAAGAAGACAATACAAGAATTCTCAGTAAAATCAGCAAGAACAGAGACACGCACTTTCTGGGCCAGTCCACTTATCCAATTAAATAATAAGTAAGTAAAATAAATAGATGACAAGTGTACCTGTACAATTTCATGCTACCATATAGTGTAACTTTACTATGAAGAAAATCATATACAAAGAACAAAGTATTTACAATATGTACTGTTGATGGGATTGGGATATGAAGGAACATAAGGCATGAGTCAAAGAAATGAAGAAGTGAAAGGAGGGAGACAGAAAAGAGGAAAATAAATGGAAAGCGTCGGGAGCGACATAATAGCGAAGTGTTCAGCTATCTCCCACCCAGGTTCAGAAGAAGGCAAGGCTACAGGAGTTTGGGGCCATGGTTACTGATGAGCCAGGGTGCACCCACCTGTTGAAGCTCGATGTAGACACTCAGACTCTCTATAGTGTGCCTGAGTAAGTTACGCATACCAAGAGAGATCCAGGAATCCATTATCTTAATTCTGTTGTAATATGCCTTATGCCAAAACATAGGCTAATAAATATACTGTTTCATTTTAATACACCACCGTAACATGTATTCCTTCCTAATGTCTAACTTTAAAGTAGCCCAAGAAGCCATCAAGTGGGGAGAGGGTTGGTATGCAAGGTAGTAGAGGTCAACTGATGGGCCCCATCAAAATAGTCCATACTGGACCCTGCAAACACTAAGGCTGGCCTTGTAGATGTATATAATTAAAAACCTCTGTTTTCTTTTCATAGTTACCCCTGCCGGTGCTTTTAGATGAGTTATGCATGTGTCTGCAAATGAAGGTGCAAGTATTCCATTCTCATACCCAGTTATCCACTCTTTGAAGTTCATTCAGTTGAATTTCACATTTCTAGTTATTCAGGAAATAGCTATTACCTAGATGAAATGATACCAGTTGTTAATTTATAGTCACTATCACTTTTTTGTAAAATGCAGTCTTTCGTCACCCCTTAGTAACCCATTGCGTTCGCTAACATACTGCCCTTTTGATAAAAATTTAAGCACATCTAGCCATTTCTGAGACAAAAACGTGTGTTGAAACCTCCATGACATAACCAACTGGTCTGAGATTTAGACTGAAAGACAGTGTGTATCATATGCAAATTCTGTGAATAACTCATTAGCATTAAAACATTACGCCACATAGATAATACTCCTTTTTTTTAAGCTATGCAAAATGTATACGGTTATATTTACTGACATATATAGATGTGGGTAGCATGCATTACTTTACATGGAATGATTATTTTAAAATTATCCTTAAGTTACACCACAAACATCATGACCTACTTGCATTAATTTTAAACTTCCTACATATTCACAAGGCAGTTTTAGTACTGAAACTTTCGTTTCTTGGATTTGTCATTTCCAGTACTGAAACTTTCATCCCTTAGAATCATTTTCAGCTTTGGGTTAGTCCATGTATTTGGTTTCCTCAACCATCTTCAGTATCTGGATAATATAACAGGGCTATTAATACCAGACCTTGTCTTTTGAATATAATTCTATCTGCTCTGCAGCTTCACTTGGAGATGCAGCCTCAGAAGTCTGTCTGTCTGACTCTTGACTATAGCATTTCTCAAAGTATTTTCTTGCAGTGGGATTGGTTGTAGTTGTCTGTCTTCTACTTACATGCATTTGCCTTGTGAAAATGTACTTCTGTACAAATCTATATAGGATCTTCATTCAGCTGCCTTACCAACAATGTCAGCTTCAGGCTGTGCACACACTCTGCATTTGAATCAGTACTTGTCACCAACCTCCGAGTCTGTTAATCATTGCAGTGTTTTGTCTTTTCATGATGTTCTCTTCCCTGCATTTTTTCTTTATTTTGTTTGTAAGGTCAGTAATGTAGCTAAGGTAGGTTATTTGCTTTTCAGCCTTATGCCTTTTAACAGTTGAGGCTGAATCCCTGCAATGGAGTATTTCTAAATTCCAAAATTGCAAGTTGGCAATCCTCATAATTTATGCTACAGATTTTTTTTTCACATTAGATTCTTCATTGTTTGGATAATTTTCTCTTCTTGTGGAACTGTGGAGAGTGTAATCTCTTGTGACATGCTCAAACTCCCATTTGTGTACACATCTTCTCATCTCCTGCCTTTTGTAATGCAAACCATTGCCAAACAAGACAAAAGTAGCTACTTCCTAGCTTGAAAATGTAAGGCTTAATGCATGCATCACATGTATACTTTTGTGTGTCAGGTTGACTGCTTCAGGGAACATGGAATATTATGTGTGAGATAAGCTGCTTCTTTGAAATGTAATAGATCTTTGTCTATTCTGCTCCATAGGAGGTCAGGAACTTGGTATGTTAGCATTTGCTTCTTAAAACGGTTTGGGTACACACTTCAAATAGCACAATTTTATACTACCTTTACTGTCTTGAGTTGACATTCCAGGCCAGAACGTTATACCCATTGCCATTTCTTTGCACATTAATATTCCAAAATATGTCTGTTTTCTGTCAAGCATTTGTTTTCTAAGTTGATTGGGAACTGTTATTTAGTCATCTTTGAAGATTAAGCCTCATACACAACATATTTCCTTCTTTCTTCAATGAAAGTAGCAAATGTTGAATTCCTTTATGTACTGATTGTTTTTGCAAAGCTCATTGTACTGCTTTCAGTAGCTGTATGTCTAAGTCAGTGTCAGTAATCTTGCAAACTGTTTTTCTTTGGTTATTGGTAACGGAGGAATTACAGAAAGGCTCTCTAGTAGTTCTAGTAGGCCTCTGTGAATCTGTAGTAAATGTTGCCTATGTGTAGTTTCTAGCCTGATCTGTAATTCAACCCCAGGCTATACGTCTCAGTTACGTTTTTTGTTGTCTGGTGATGTGCCCTTGTATAAGTTCTCTTTGAATTTGCTTTGAATTTGCTTTGCAAAATATTGTGGTTTGCTTTTTCCTGAACTTCTTTTCGATAAACATATGCACAGAATTCCTCACACCCATACATCAACAGTTCATTTTCTATCTGAGCATATATCTTTTGTGCATCTGTAAATGCTTCTGACCTACAGGCAGTTTTTCTTTTTTCTTTGAAGATCACAAATCCTATACTCATCACTGCAGTCTGCAACTGTCTTATTTGCATCATAGTATTTTAATATCCGAGCATCTGTAACTAGTTTCTTAAGCATCTCAAAATTCTTTGTCATACGTCCATTCCCAAGCTGCAGTTTCTTCTAACAACATGTACAGAGGCAGAGTTATCTCGGACATATTAGTCACACACTTTGCAACACATTGCATCATTCTTAGAAACATTGGTAATGCCTTTTTGCTTTCTAGCCTTGACACTGACAGTTATTTGGCTGTTGTTTACAGATCAGGTTTTAGATCATATGACATTACAATATGACTTGTGTATTTTTAACATATAACACTGTTTTTATATTTGCCGTTTGGCTTGAAATTATGTTGTCTCATTCTGCTTTACAGCTGTATCTGTCTCTTTCCATACTGTTCTTGAATCTGAAAAAACACCAATAAATCTTCAGTTATGTTTACAACACTTTCCAAGCCTTCCGTTTTTTGTCAACAGCTCTTTGAATTAACTGTTTTTTTAATGCCAAACAGTCTAAGGAATATCTGCCCTCCAAATGCATTTTAAATGAATATTTAGTTTTTACTTCATCTAACTTTATCTAGCCAACTTTTTATTTCTAGTAATGGGAAAAATTATTTCGTATTCTTGAAATAATATTTTCTGAAGTAAGCAGATAGTAATGCTTTCTTTTAATCGCTGTATTTAGATAGTGTGGATTGATGCAGATGTGAAGCGTGTTTTTCTTTACCACAGTTATCATATCATTCATCCAGTCTGTTGCCTGTTATTGTTCTTAATGACATCTGGGTTCTTCATTCTCTATCTCGTGTTCCTCTGTAGTTCTGAGGGCGATCGTGTGTATTTTTGAGGAGCAATGTTCTATTGGTATATTTTTGAGGAATCTGTACCATTGCATTGCATCAGGATTTATTTGTATGTGATAGAGGTTAACCTGCTTTTAGGAAGAAAACCTCCTAAGGATACCTTGTCTACAAGCTTTATCCATTGTGATACAACAAAACGTTCTCCAGAAGATGTCCTTAAAGAATTTACTACAAAACCTTCTCCAGAAGATGTCCTTAAAGAATTTAACACAAAACTTTCTCCAGAATATGTACTTAAAGAATTTAGGAATCTCTCAGCAATCTTCCATCAGTAAACAACACACCATGCACTGATCATGTATTGCCCACCCCACCATCATTCACCACTTCTTCCATTTCAAATGCATACATCCCAAATAAATCTCTATTCTGCCTGAAAATATTTCCACTCCTGGGTCTGACAAACCCTGGTTCAGATTTCACTGCAGAGAGCATCTACATTTTCCTGTTACTCACATACATAATGTATATCTTTCACAAAACATCATGCCACAGATTTGGAAAACTGTCTAAACCCCTGAAAAAGCAAACCAACTCAAAATATCTCTTAGTTCTGTCCAATATCCATCGCAAACGTCTTGAAAAGATAGTTTATACCCAACTCTCCCTGTATATTCAGCAGTGCCACCTGCTCTCCTCAGAACAACATGGATACCGGCCTGGATAAATACTGTGACAGCACATCCTGCTAAAACTGTGGTAGTGGCCTCCATACAGGTGCCCTATTTATAGACTTGACAAAGTCATTTGACCTCATTGACCATAATCTTCTCTAGAACAAACTAATTGAAATTGGTATCAGTCTTGACATCTCCCTTGTTTAAGATCTTTCTCACTGACAGACATTTCAGAGTTAAAATAGGATCCTCCCAATCGGAATTTGTACCCGTTAGCAAAGGTGTACCAGAAGGATCCATTATTGGCCGTCTTCTCTTCTCCAAATTCATTAACAAACTGCCTTTTGATTTTTTCATCTCCTTCCTATTCTCTTTGCTGATGACAGGGTAATTTACCAATCAGTAACTCTCACACCAACGTTCAGTGCCAACTCCAGTCAGATTTACATGAGCTCCACCAGTAGCTCATAAACTATAAACTACTTCTCAACCCCACCGAGACCAAAACTTTGCTTTTTGGAACTGCACAGAAAATTCACCAAACACCTAACTCTCTTACTTTCTTTGTACACGGCCATTTCAAAGAGACAACCTCCACCTTCAAATACCTAGGATTATGACTTGATCAGTCAACAAACGTCCGTCTACACAAAGACAAAGCAAGAACCAAAACAACCCCCCCCTTTTCTGGGCCAAAAAGATCTCCCCTGTTCTGTCCCAACCAGCCAAAACAGCCATTAGCAAAGGACTTCTCCTTTCTCAACTTGAATATGGGCTCCCAACTTTTTTGCTTCTGCCTCCAAGAAAAACATTGCCACACTGCAGACTATCTTTAACAGCATTTTCTAATTCATTACAAACTCACCTGTCTGTGAGCATCACTGTATTACCCTAGAAAAAGCCAAATGTCTACCCATAAAACAAAAATCTAACCTATTTATAGGATCCCAACTCTACAGAGACTACTCCAACTCCATACATTTACTTCTGTTGCAGCTAGACTTCATGAAAAAACATCCTCATTCAATCTGAAACACTACTTCCAAGCCACACCACCTCCCATCACCCCTAGAACCAAACTCCACAGCACTGCACATGCTTTCTTCTGTCAGGCACCTACTGTTTGGCAAGCTCTCCCTATTGACATTAAGGAAATTGGCAATTATTCCAAATTTAGAATGCATCTCAAAATGCACTTTTTCATCTAAGCCAAATGTTCCAGCTTCAACACAGAACGCCACTTAACCTGTTTCATTTACAAGTCTCTTCTCCTCTCAAAATTCACTGAAGATTGACCCACTTTATTAACAAATGTATATATTGTACATTATACTCTGTAGATTGCACTGTGCTTGTTCACTCAAATGCATATGCACATTTTTATCTATTTAGTTAGTCTGAACTACTCTGTTGTTTCTTATAGATTCATAGGTAAGTACTAGGCTATCTGCCAATGGGCATTTATAAGCCTAGCCACAGAGTGATGGCTTTCGCCTCCCCATTAGATTAGTAACCTGGGCCTCTGTCAACAGGGCTCCTGAAGTGATCCCAGGGTAGAACTTACGATTACCCATCCACTCATCAAGATTTCTCTTGAAGAGGGTCAGAGAGGAGCTCTGTCGAATATGGATTGGGATTCTATTCCAGAGTGAGGGGAGTCCCTGGGACAGGAATCTATCCCTCCAGCATGTCCTGTTTATTGTTGTACATAGGTTCAAGTCACTAGAACGAGTGGTTCTGAGGGATCTCGTTTTTTTGAGGTGAAGCATGTCCATTAGTTCAGGGTTTGACATGGCCCTATAGGTCAGGCATAGGTCACTTCTGAGCAAGACGGTAAGTGACTGAGAAGAGCTGGAGCTTTTTTAGTCGTGTTTCATAGGGTAATTGTTTAAGGCCCTTAATCCTCTTAGTGAGGTACTTCTGTGGTCTTTCTAGTTGTTGCAGGTGTCTAGTGAGGTACATCCCAAATGGGGAATTGTACTCTATTATGGGCCTAATGAGTGAGGAGTAAAGGGGCACAATCACCTCCTTGGATTTGGGTGAGAAACCCTTTGTGATCAGGTGTGCCACATAGAAGGATTTCCTGACCGTTTTGGCTATGTGGTTATCAAAGGAGAGCATGCTATTTATATTTCTGTATTTGTTTGTGAAATGTTTTGTATCTCACCCAGGCTGGGCTTGAAATTGATCAGTATTGATCAATGCACTACCTACTCAATATGAATATCACCACGGGTCTTCTCTGAAAAGTGGGAGTAACAAAGTGTCAAAAAACTGGCAAACTTTGTAAACCTGAAAAAAGTCCAGATAGTCATCCAGGAAATCACTACTGTGGCTCTGTATAGCATGAAAAATGCATGCCACTGTGGTTTTGACAAAGTCCATGTGCATTGTTTAGTTTTACACTAGCAAACTAATATTGAGAGAATTCACTTCAAGTGCAATTATTTGAAAATGTTCCCTTATACTCATACGCCTGTAGTTTCTGAACCAGTGGTGTACATACTGACCAGAATAGGTCAGTGTTTTCTAATTTTAGTTGTTTAAAATTATTTTGTTACTAGATACTGCACTTTACACCAAGTTCTAGTTTAAGATCCCGTTTTCAGTATTTCTTGTTGAAAGTCTGCTGTATATTCATGGTCCGATTCTTCTGATTTCACTGCAGTAGTTCTTTTCATTTCAGTAGAACAAATAAAAAGTTGATTTTGCTTCTGTTCGTCGACATGAAAGTTCTTTTGAACACACACATATATTTTAGAATTTCTGCCCTTTTGGAGGGATTTCTCTGAAGCTGTATCACCTTGCACTAGTTTAGAGTCATTTTCAGCCTTATTTGATGAATATTCCAAGGTTATCCACATCAGGAAAGTAAAAACTGTTGCACTTGATTTTGTTTTGCTATTCTTGTTGTATAGAACATTTTAGGACATTTAAGGTATAACTGATGTTTTCCCCTTGAGCTAGGAATGCTTATTTGGACAGGTGTTGGAAACTGGTAGTTACTCTTATGAGGGAAGGTTAATTGCTGTCATTCTCCAAGTGTCAGAGCACATTTGGCCCTTCTGAAGTTGTTTGTTTGGCTCTCTTTCTTTTTTTTTGTTATTAATTTCTGTTTATAGTGCAATCAAGTGCTGAGCACTCTGTGAAACATCACTGTAGTTGAAGGTGAATGAAAATCTTATGTAGATTGTAGGGGATGTGGAAAACCGTGCATAAGTGCATTTGCACAAGACAAATGCATTTACATGGAACATACAGAATTACAACCAACCCTGTTAAAAGAAAATATTTTGAGAGATGCTACAGCCAAGGTAGTGGCCACATTTTTTTTCAGTTTTTCCCCTTAATTAATTCTCCCTAACCATTAATTGTTTCCCTCATTAACAGATGCTCAATTGTGTCTAGGGTAGCATTAGCTTGCATCTGTCTTTGTTTGGCTGCTCTGATTTGCTTCTGGCTGCACTGAGATCATCGTTGTTTGTATTGCATTATTGACCCCACTAATACTTGGTTGTTAGAACTCCCCACAGCCCCTCTTAGCTTTCTTGTGCACTTAGCTGGCTAACATTTAAACCACTGGATAACATGGAAGCTAGCAAACTTGTTCATTTCCATTGCCAGCCTCCTAGCACTTGGAATCCTAAGGCAGTGTGGTAACTGCCACATGCTGTCTGATGATACCTTGCTAACATGGAGACTTCCCAGCAATGAGCAACAGTATGCAGTGAGCATTACATAGTCATGCAGTAAATTCGGCCACTGCTACCACATTCTCAAACGGGGGGGGTTATTGGATGTTTTAATTTGAAATGCTATATAAGTGGATACTGGAATAAATGCGTGTTATTATGGTCTGAAGAAGCCACGTTGATGTGGTGAAAGCGTTTACCTAAATAAACTACGACTTGGTTAATTTTTATATGCTCGCTGTGCTTCGTTTTGCCTATAAGTATTTGAGTTTACTGTTTGGTCTTTATTAGTACGGCAATACGTTAACCCGTGGACTACTGTTCTTTTGCTGTTGATTAAAATGACATATGTTGATGCCATAAAAATCCTTTCCAAAGTCTCCTAAAATTTGTAAGATCAGGCTTAAGTGGATGTCTATCAACTCCCCTGCTGCATGCATACTGACAAGTTATAAGCAAAGCTGCTGTCAGTCAAATAATGCTATACTAGCTTTTGATAAAAAATATATTGGTGATAGTAATGTGGTTGTCAGGCATACAAACTGTCAGCTGCCTTTCAGGCGGCAGAATCACAGACATTACAAAGACCTTCAGGCTCTTTGCTGAGAGAGCTATGGCTACAACATAGTGGTGATCAGTATGGGAGTGTGTTATCTGGGATGCAAAACCCTGAGGTGCATGTTGAGAGTCATGTTGAAATTCTTTAGGCATGTGACAGAGGCAGGTAAGACTCTGGTCCTGAGTGAAAATTTTCCTTCACCAGGAACGATGCCCAGGCATTAAGAGAAGATAATTGGATTTAAGGATTAGCTTAATAGCTGGTGGCATTCTGGGGAGATCTAGTATGTATCAGTCTGAGATGAGATGATCGGCCAACTTGCTTTACAAGGGTGAGGCTGCAAGGCTTTCTGCAAACTGCCAAAAGTTCTTGCAGCCCTCCCCCCCCCATAGACCCTTTTTAGGTAGAGTCAATGTAATGGAAGTACCAACTTAACTATTTTATCTAACACTAAACTGGACTACATTAAAGTGGCTCTTCACAGTGCCTGGAGTCTCAGTAGCAAACTGCTCATTCTTGATGTGCTCCTGCATCTGGAACATTCCATGTATGTGTAGTTGCAGAGACTTAGTTTTATTGTAAAGGAAGTACTCCCTCCATACCAGGGTTTTGCACCTACCGCACCTACAGGCCTGAATGAAACTGTGGTGGTGTTTCCATATTTATCAAGAACTGCATCTCATCTAGACAGATATGCAGAGACTCACAAACTGAGCTCCTAGAACTTCAATTTACCAAGGTTACAACAAGCTGCAAGCTTGTAGCATATTATATAACACCCTCTATGACTCTGGATAATCATGTTGCAATTCCTATAAGCAATAGCTTCATAATCCTAACAGACGTCATTTACTCAGCTTTTAGACTGGAATACCCATGCCTCTAACATGGATTCTGCTCTGAAATTTTTGGATTTGATAAATAGGAATTGCCTGAATCAAACAGTGAGTTGAACCCATTAGAGGCCAAAATATTCTGGATCTAGCCCTCACTAATATTGCATATCTCTGCTCCGCTATTCTAGTCTCTCATTCTCTAGTGAAATTTGCTCACAAAATCCCCCTATTACCAATGTTTCTGAATTTAAGGACTTCATATGGACAAACCTTATATATTTATATAATGAAATCTGTAAATTTACCCATGACCTCACTACTGTTAACCCAAACACAGCAGCCAACTTCTTTAAAGAGTTTTATGCTCACTTGGATAAATGCACAGATCTAACAGTCCCAAACTAGATCCAAATGCAATGGGAAATTTAAAAAACAACCCCTAGATGGTCAGCCAGCATAAACTTTGTAACAAGATAAAGAATACTGTACAGTAAGGCTATCACTCCTCAGAATGAGGTTAGTATAAAATATCACCAAAAAAACTAAAAAGCACTACAAAGGACTAGTATTGCCAACCTTGAGTGGAGGTAAGTGTCTGCAGTGAAGGATAACTGCAAATCTCTTGGCTGTATTAGAAAACTGAGGACCCAATTCTAAAATAATTTCTGTCAGTGTAAGTGACCACTTACACTGAGAGCAGGTCTTTTGAAATCTGGCCATGGTGTAAGCCTGTTTATAGATAGGCCTTACACCAAAGTAGGTCACTTACACTGAGAGTAAGTCATTCAGAATTAGGTCAGACTTGCACTGAGGGGAACTCTTTTGGAATTTGGCTCAAAGAAATAATCAGCATTGGTCTGAACTTTTCCTTCATGGGACTCTGACCCAAATGATGTAGTCAATATACTAGCAAACATGTTCTCCACAGACTTCATCCATGAAACACGTGTTCCAGCATCACTCATTCCAGAATTCCTTACACCATCCATCCTCACTAAGGAACATGTTCTTAAGTTGTTATCAAACAGAAACACACTGTCCGTGGAGCTTTACAATGTACATTGGTATCTGTTAAAAAGCATCAAGCATGCTCTTGTCTAACCTCTCTTTTAAACTGCTTAACCTGATCCTAGCCACAAACTATGTTAGAGAATCCTGGTGTACTGCCGTGGTTGTGCTCCTCCACAAAGGTGGCCCTACCCTGGACCCTGAATATCACAGACCAATCAGCCTTACAAGTTTGATATGCATTGTTATGGAATGTATTATTACTAATCTTTTTAATATATTAAGAATCTCAGTAGGCTTGATGCCTAAAAATTTGGCTTCATCAAAGGGAGATCATGTCTGTTAAACCTTTGAGAGAGTCAGACAAGCTGTCAACAGTGTTCATTTTGTTCATGCAGCTTATCTTGAACTAGCCAAAGCATTTGATACCATGACTTTCCAAGATGGCTGCACACAGATCAACAGTTTAATTTCAGCAGCCAAGAACTCTTTCACTTTTAGTAAATTCAGTTACTGGCTAGTAAATACACTGTCTGGATGCCAGCAAAGAAGAAAGTATGAGAGCTTGAAAGAAAATCAACCAGAAAAGGTCAAGAGGAAACACTGACTGGGAAGAATCCTGCAGTTTTTTAGAAAAAAAAATCAGCTGAAACACTAGCAAGATGACTTCCAGTAATCCAGAGGGGGAAAAATAAGACAGGTGGGCTCAGAGCTGACTAAAATAAATGGAACATTGAAGGAGTATATTAACTCAAATAACAAAAGGCTGGAAACATGAAAGAAGCTTTAAACAGATTTTCAGATCAGCTGATAAAACTGCAAAAATGAGAGGCTGAAATGAAAAGGCTGGCTGAATGAGACTTCTCAAGAAGAGTTGTTTCAAAAAATGGTAGAATTAGATAACACAGCTTGCATGGAAAATCTGAGATTTTCTGCTGTACCATAGAAACTGGAAAGAATAGATTGTTTTCATTTTACGAAGGAGCAAATAAGTAACTCCACTGGTATGTCACAGCAGGATATGTGAATTCAGTAGAGATGCAATTATACCAACAGAGGTGATCAACAATGCTCAAACAATTTCTGTCTATATGTAAACAGAAAGTACCCTGAAAAAGCTATGACAATAGAAATAGATCACACTACATTTATCTTTAAGACTGTCCCCACCAGAAATAATGTTAGAAACCTGGGAGGAAACTCCCAGATATGCTCAGAATTAGCTCAAAATGATGTGAAAATTACTGAACCTACAGACATTGCCAACATACTGGCTGACTTCTCCCCCCCCAAAAGGAGAGATATCTATACCAGAGGATTGTAGCCCCCCAAACATCTCTAACGCCCAGGTGAGAACTGCTCTCTCCAAGGCGAAAAACACAGCATCCATGGGACCGGATGGTGTCCCCGGCTGTGTGCTCCACGAACTCAATGAGGAATTAAACCCACAGTTAGGACAGCTGTTTAATCTTAGCCTCACCTCAGGATACGTACCCAAGGAGTGGCGCACGGCAACTGTGGTCCCACTTCACAAAGGCGGTGCCTCCACCGACCCTGGAAATTACCGTCCCATCAGCTTGACAAGCCTTATCTGTAAAGCTATGGAGAGGATCATAATGGAACTCATAAGTAAAGACATAGGGAACTTGCAGACTTTGGATCCAACCCAGTTTGGCTTTGTCAAAGGCAGATCATGCCTTTTAAACTTGGTTGACGTTTTCGAAACAGTCACCAAGGCCATTGATGAGGGAAAGGCAGTCCATACAGCCTACCTCGACCTGGCAAAGGCTTTCGACACAATACCCCACTCAGGTATCATTGAAAAACTCATCAGCTTAAATGTAAACCCATACATCACAAGATGGGTTGCAAACTGGCTAAGCGATAGAACCCACAGGGTCAGAGTTGCTGGCGCCATGTCAGACTCAAAGCCTGTCACAAGTGGTGTCCCACAGGGCTCAGTCCTAGGCCCACTCTTGTTCGGAATCTACTTTTCAGAAGTACAAGCAAACACAGGAGGGTTATGGCTGACAAAGTTTGCAGATGACTGCAAACTGGGCGCCATAGTCGAGAACACATCTGACACAGATATCCTTCAGAAGGGTCTCACAGAAACGGATAACTGGTGCCAGAGCCATGGCCTAAAGTTAAACGCCAAGAAATGCATAGTCATACCCTTCGGGAAAAACAAGGTTACCCCTAGCTACCATATAGGTGACAATCCACTGAGCACAGAAGAGGTTATCAGGGATCTGGGGACCCAGGTAGACAGTAACCTTTCGTTTGACACTCACGTTGCTAAAGTAGTTAGGAAGACCTTCTACATTGCCCACCTGATCATGAAGGGATTCACATCTAGATCAAGGGAGGTCATCGTCCCCCTGTACTCATCACTCATCAGACCAATGATTGAGTACAATGCCCCATTCGGAATGTATCTGACCCGACACCAGCAGCAGCTGGAAAGGCCCCAAAAGTTCCTCACCAAAAGGATAAAGGGTCTCAAAAATATGTCTTATGCTGCCCGACTGAAAGAACTCCAGCTCTATTCAGTCGCCACGCTACTCAGAGGTGACCTGTGCCTGACATACAAGGCCATGTCAAACCCAGATTTGATGAACATGCTTCACCTCAAAAAATCTAGATCCCTCAGAACTACAAGGGCGGGAGACTTAAACCATGACACAGTTATTAATAGGACATGCTGGAGGGACAGATTCATCACCCAGAGACTCCCTATGCTGTGGAACAAAATCCCGGTACATGTGAGGCAGAGCACCTCGCTGGCCTTGTTCAAAAGAAATCTTGACCAATGGATGGGAGATCGCAGATATACCCCAGGGATTACCTCAGTGTCACTGCTTGACAGAGGCACAGCAAAATAATGGGCATAGTTTCCTTCAAACTAAAGGGGTGGCGAAAGCCACAAAACTCTGGGCTAGGCTTATAAATGCCCTTGGGCAGATAGCCTAGTATGAACCTATGAACCTAAAACTTCACGTTTCAGCCTTTAAAAGGTTAATGCTTCCAAATCATACCCCAACAACCACAACAATTATAATTACATATACATACACACCGTTTTTATACCTTTAAAAAACTACTACATGAAAATCTCAAAATAACCACTTCACAGACGTAAATACTGAGTACTGCACCCCCATTTACCTCTAAACATTAAAAACCTAAAATTTAAATCACACTATTCCCATTTTAAACTACTGGCGTATGAAAGAACGTTGAACTGCTTCATGTTTCATTTGCCAATGTTTTTATGACAGGTACCAGTCTTTTTTTCAAACCAGTGATTTCACATGCCAGTGTTTCTAGCCAGTTCTTTTGTGTGGCAGTGTTTCTAGCCAGTACATTCGTGTACCAATATGTTACTGCACCCTGCTAACACAGTTTTGGTAAATATGTTGCATATCAGGTAAGTACAGATTCAGGAATGAAGAGAGCAGCAGCTTCATCACAGTCGACCAGCAGCAAGAGAAAGTGCAAGTGGCAGGATGTTTGGAGAACGGAATTCGACTGGATCGAGAGATGTGATATGAAAGCGTTCTGCAGGTACTGCAAGAAAGAATTTCTAGTGACCCACAGTGGAAGAAACGATGTTTCATGACATGCGGCAACTGAACAACATAAGACTGCTATTCTTCAAGCAAAATCCAGTCACCTAATGACAAAGTGGGCAAGGAACACAAACGTTGAGAGACCAGAACTTAGGATCATTGCAGCAGAAGCCTCTGAGGTGTTTCATGCTGTAAGCACAATATTTCCTATGACAGTTTTGACTGTGCAGTAAAGGTGGCCAGCCAGTTGTAAAGTGACTCGGACATTGCAAAGAAACTATTTTGTGGAAGAACCAAGGCTGAAGCCAGTCGAAAATGTTTTGGGACCGCACTCATTGGAATGTCTCCTGCATGACCTTCAAAAACCAGGCACTTCATTTGCAATTTCATCGGATGCTTCCAACAAGGGGAACATAAAATTATTTCCACTTGTTCTGAGGTATTTTTCTAAAGAAGAAGGGATGGTGAATGGGCTTTTGGATTCATTGAAGACCCTGATGAATCTGCACAGTCTATATCACAGCAAATTTTTAACTTTATGGAAAGGCACTCCTTGCCCTGGAACAGCATTTCAGCATATGGGGCTGATAATGCCAGTGTGAACTATGGGAAGAAATCTGGTGTGTATACCATATTAAAAGAAAAGTGCCCAACACTTCAGAAGGCTAACTGTGTTGCCCACATCATTCACAATGCAGCCAGAAAAGCTGCAGCACAACTACCATATGATGTGGAAGTATTTGTAATGAAACTTTTCAGCCACTTCTCAGGTTCTGTCACAAGGACCAGAGACTTGAAAGACTACTTTGAGTTTTGTGGCATGGAATTTGAGAGTCTGTTAAGACATGTGCCAACAAGGTGGCTGTCACTACTCTCAGCCATTGAAAGAGTAGTGAAAAATGTCCCAGTGCTCCAGTCCTATTTCCTCTCCCAGGGAGAAGAGGAGACCCCCCCCCCCGGCGGATATGGCAGTACTTTTCAGCTAATGAGCATGGTGAGAATGCATTGACACGCTGCCCCAGTACTATTTGCACACTCTGTGCTGTTCTTGTGGATTTCAATGAACATATAAGTACATTAGAAAAATCAGGACTTACTGCCATGGAAACTTTTTGTGTAATGGTCTCTCTGAAACAAAAACTGCAGGCAAGAGCTGAAGGTGCTCTCTTTGGAGGGAAACTTAGGGCACTTATGAGCACATTAGATAGCACTTCTGCTAACAAACTGAAGAGACTTCACTATGTTCTTGGAGACAGCAGTAAATTACTTAGAACAGTGGTTTGATTATACTGAAAACAACTACTTGTTTACACTAAGCAATCTCTAACTGAGCCCTTTGCTTTCAGTGACATATTCAATGTGACCACTGCCCTGAATCTGCAGGATGTAGATGAAGATCATCTTTTCAGGGACTACTTGGCAATCAGTCCCTTTCTCAAACAGTTATGCAACACAAGCTTGACCCCAGGAGAAAAGTGGCTGAAGGTTTTCAGAGAAGGGCCTGAGCTGACTGCACTGTATCCGGTAATTGCTAGGGTATTATCTATACCAACATCAAATGCATTTGCAGAAAGAGTTTTTTTCTTTGGTGAAAAATAAATGGGCAGATGTGTGAAACCGATGTAGTGTGGACTTGTTAAAAGCCAAACTAATGGTGACTATAAATTACCGGATGAAATGTAGTGACTTTTATTCAAATATTGTAGCAAACCGGGCCCTTCTTCATGCCATAAAATCAAATTCAAAATACACTTTAAAAAAAAGTGATTTTAGTGTACTAGTGTGCAGTATGTAGTTTTGTATTTTTCTTTGTTTTAGCTTTAATTTGCAATAAAATAGTCTTAATTATACACATTTAGCTTGTGTGTGGCATGTAGATTTTTTAGTTTTCTTCAGAATAATCATAGTTGGTTTATGATATTTTTTTACTTTTTTTTAAATAAACAAGTGTCTGTTTAATGAGTGGTTTTTTTCCTTCCTTTAAAGTTTACTTACCATTTACAACTGAGTAATGTGTTTTTTGCAGTAATGCTTCACTTCATTTAAATGGTTTGTGAGTTTTCAGTATGCTGTAATAACGTCATTGTTGTACCCATAACTGTAATACTGCATCTCCTTATAACACCTCTGGTGATGTCAAGGTGGGGGTGTGGCCAATGTCATATTGGCCATACCCCTGTCCTACTGGCCATACCCCATTTTGGCCTTGTGGGTGGCAGCCCTACATAGTAAGTACATAGTAAGGCCTTGTTAAGTTTAATTCTGGTAGTTGCCAAAAAAGCAATTACTAGGAAATGGAAATCATAGTCTAAACCAACTGTACTTGAAGTATTGAAGATAGTAACAAGAGATGAAAGAATTGGAAGTGGGATCTTTAGAAAAGTGTAGGGACATATTATAGGAAAAAATGGAAATTGTGTGGACAATATATGCAGAAGAATGTTTTGGAGGAGTAATAAGGTTCAAGAGGGAAGGCAGGAATTGGCAGATTTGTGTAATGTTGGATTGGTTGTATTGTACAGAAGAATATGTCATTTATAATGTTTGTAACTTTGAACAAGTTAATATGGTTTGTTTTCTTTCATATAAATATAGGTTTGCCTATGTCAGAAGTGATAATTCAATAAAAGGTGTTAAAAAAAGAAAACATTGGATACTATACCTCATAATAGAATTGTATAGAAACTGACTTCCCCTAAGCATAGATCCTTTATGAGGCAAGATGGATAGCTAACTGGCTGAAAGACCAAGCCCACATAGTCTGGTTAGCAGGTTCTTCTTTAAATAGTGTGATGGTAACTAGAATAGGTCTCCCATGTATTGGGTCACATCCTGTTTGGCATCTACTTTTCTGATCTCAAAACTTATAACCAGGACCTCTGGGTAAACAAACTTGCAGTTGTTTGCAGACTGGGTATAATTGTGTAAAAAAAAATCAGATAATTTGCAGTCCCTCAAAAGAGCTTACCCTAGTTATTTTTAATTACTGATGTATAAACTAAATGAAAACTCCAGCGAAGCTAGAACTTCCAATGAGTGACCTCCCAAATCTCCTGTAACAGAGGCACATGGGATATATGCAAATGACCCTTATGAACATCCGGTGTTTCAGCTATATGGCGATTCTGATTGCCCATGACTTTTATGTTTGATGTCGTTTTAATGGACAATTTCAGGCCAATAAAGCCAAACCCCACTAGCTATGGATATGCATATTTTGGCCTTGTTATGACCTTATCAGCATAGCACAAGCAGAGTGTTTGACTAAGCATAAGAAACACAGGGTTGTTATATCCAGCTCCACCTCCTGGGTTTCTCCGCCTTTCGATCCACTTATGTCAGTGGTGGCTCGAAAGGCTTGGTCAGCTCCAGATACAGTGGAACCAACTCCGAGGAGACCTGGTAAATTCATTACAGCACCTCAGGACAAGCAATTCCTTTCGAAAGGTGTTCCTGTTGATGCCATGGTGGTAGCAGCAGCCACAAAAAAAGTCGGGAACCGAATGCATCCAGGAATACAGACTTATCCTCGGTAGGGGCTGGGGGATTCCAGTTCCCCCTCTGCTTAAGCATTTTGAGGATGTCCGAAAAGGAAACATCTTCAGAGGGGGACCCTTCCGAGTCATCTAAGTCTGTATCAGAAGTGACAGACTCAGTGGAGTCAATGTGCTTCCTCTTGCACTTCTTCTTTTGAGGGGGCTCCTCTGAATGGTCAGGGGAGGTGTTTGAATAAGAAGAAACACCCAATGGGGTGCCCTTGAATGCCAGTTCCCCACGCTTGGGGTCTGGAGGAGGAGCAGAGGTTGGCACAGGCACTACAGGGGACGGAGCCGATGGGGCTGATAGTGGAGCTGACTCAGAGGTCAGCATACTCCTCATGATATCGAAGGCATCCCTGCCACAATGCAGAGAAGGCTCGAGTTCCGAGGAAATCGGAATCCTTCTCCGCACTGAGGGAGATGGCTCCGAGGCCGATGTAGGAGCCGAGCTCACCTGCGCTGAAGCTCCGAGAGGGAGAATGGGGTCGGACAAGGGTCCAATGCCACTCGCCCCCTTGGAGTTGACGAGGGAGCCCCGGTGCCCAGATCCCTCGATGGACGGCACCATCGAGGGAATCGAAGCCGACGACGGAACCGAAGGAGACAGAGTTATCGGAGCCGGCGGTTCCACTACTCGAACCCCAATGAACTCTGGCTCCGAGCTCAATGGAGTCAGAGGAGGAACATCGATAGTAGTGGATGGAGCCGACACCTGTTGAGAAGGGCTGAACAACATCTTGGCAAGTGCCTGTGACTTTAGCAACCTACTGACCACTCTCTCCACATCGTGATCCGAGAGCCTGTGGCTGCGCTCGCTCTGAAGCAGGGGAGAATGAGGAGTCGAATTAATAGATTCCAGAGAGGGTGACCTCAGCCTCTTGTGGCTCCGTGACAGCTCCAAAGTTTCTGATGGAGCCGATGGGGAGACATTCTTATTGGTTCCAGCCGGAACGAAGAAGCAGGTATGGTCTGAATCAAAGACGGCTCCACACTTGGAGCTGACAATTTGGACGATTTTGGGGATTTCACAGGCTGAGTCTTGGCTGGTGAATCCTGGGGCTTTAAAAGGCCCCTAATAATAAGCTTATTCTTACGCTCCTGCAGAACTCTTGGACTAAATGCATGGCAGATAGAACAAGAGTCCTACAGGTGCACAGTGCCTAAGCAATAGACGCAAGAAGTGTGCCCATCTGTTAGAGACATTTTCTGACAGTATGAGTCACACTTCTTGAACCCAGACACTTTGGATTCTTTAGACATCCTGAAACCAAAAATACAACAATAACTAATAACCAATATACAGTCTACAGAAAAAACACAGACAATACAGTATAATACAGACTAAAGTTTTTTTTTTTTTTTTTAGGAAGCCTCTAACTCAAACGGCTGGCCTAACAAGAAAGTATAAGGAAAGCCTCTAACCTAAATGGCTAACCTGACAAGAAAAGGAAGGAGGGGGAGGGGTAGAACTCTGTAATTTAAACAAGTTCTAAGAAGGGGAGGGGGACTACAAAAAATTTACTCAACTACCACAATGTGTATAAAAACTAAATATTAGAATTCAAAGTGTAGAAAAGGATTACTTCACAGAAAAAAGTTATATAATAAAGTCAATACAAGCCTGAGCCAGAAAAACGACACCTTGCAGCTGAAGCGGCAAACGAGATCTGGGTATCTAGCGCTAGGCATCATGGGATAAGGGGTAGCCTCGAGCCAGTAAACAGCTCCCGAGCTATAGAAGATGGCCGAGTCAAGAACAAAGGCGAGATAGACAACTTAACATCATCAATTGCAAAAGTGTGAGCTAGCATCAATAAATTTTTTTTCATTCCGCAAGTGGTTCCGGATATCATTGTTTTTGGTTTTAGTCACTTGGTCTGTCTCCAAATGTTACTCTTTTTCTTGTTTTAAATTTGTCAACCAGTTAGTCCCAGTGAGTCATGGGTTCTTATTTTTTTTTTTTTTTGTACATAAAAGTTTAGTACAGAGTATATTCATTTATGCATATTAAGTACATACACATCACCTTTTCATCCATAACCACTTATTCTTCTCTCGTAATTACTCCATTTATTATTTAACATGTGTTTGCCAGGATAGTCTGACTGGACAAGTGTCCATTTTCAGTGGAGTTCTGGGGAGAAAAACTCCATAAGTTTACAGAGCGAAGAAAAATTTACAAGGGAGACATTACAGAGTAGTAGCATACAGATGGTAGACTTTACAGCTGTTAGTATACAATAAGAGGATATTCCCTCTTTTGGTTAAAAATACAATTGTACAGAATAAACAATGAGAGTAGAGTAGATAAGAACCTGGTAGAGCATTGCAACATATTTCACAATTGAATAAGAGTATATAAATGTTTAAATTTTCCATAGATACATTCAAGCAAATATACATGCAAGGGTATACATACATAAGTATACACACACACACACGCACACACACACACACACACACACACACACACACACACACACACACACACACACACACACACACACACACACACGTATAATCTGTATACACACACACGTACATACACTCATATATAGGTTATTGCTCACACATGGATAGGTATAGTTAGATGGTGTTGTTTGTGTTGTCCAGGACAGATGGGATGTAGAAATAGTAAGTGAATGAGGCTTCAGGGGATCAATTACAGGTGCATTGATGGTTGGTGAAGAGGTATGTTTTAAGTAGGCTTTTGAAGGAGGGTGTGGAGTTTTGTAGTCTGAGATCAGGGGGAAGGTTGTTCCATATTTTTGCTATTTCATGGGCAAATAGTGATTCCCTGGAGTTGTTTTTGCATGTGATGGTTTTGATTAAGGCTTTGTTGGAGGACCAAAGTTGTCTATTGGAATTGTAGAAGTTCAGCATGCCAGTCAGGTCAGGAGTTTTCTCTGGATAGTACAGCATTTTTTATTATAGAAAATTTCATTCTATCTTGTCAAGTAGATATGCTAAATATATGTAAACAACTGTGTCCCACTTACCTTTTTCAATTCTCATATAAAAATGTATCAAGAAGTTTGCATATTTTTTCCTTAACCCATTTATTCATGATCCTTGTCTTTTTTTTTCATTCTTTCAGACTCTTAATAATATGCTCAACTTTTTCTTCCTTTTTTCACACATAACTTAGCCTTTCAGATAAACTTCCAGTAAAGGCAGCCATGAAGTACAAACAGTTATCAGTTTCCTCAAAAATCCTCACATTGCTTAATATACCCAAATCTTTGTTTCCCCACTTATAGTATTTTCTTTCATTTTGATCTGTCTTCCTTGCTAAATGTCAATGCTGTAACATTGAGCCATAATGTTTTCATACTTGTGTTGCTTCTGTTTTGTCATGTCTGTTATGTGACAGCTTCTCCTTCAATTTTTCCAACTCTCTTTCACTTCCTGGATTGTATCACTTTGGAAATGTGTTGATGTTTTGCATTTAATATTTTATTCACATCATCTTTTTGCATAACATTCAATACCCAAAATGAATGCAAAAAGCCCCCCCAAATTACTGAGTTTGTTAACTCCCCCATCTTTTTATTACGTACTATACTTGTTTTACAGGATGGAATATAGAGCCCATGCATGAAAAAACAACTTGTAATAGATATTTTTCAAGTCTGCATGGAAACATAAATACGCTTGCCTAAGTAGCCCGGTTACTGAATGTATTAAATAAACTTTTTTTTCTGAACAATAAGTCATGATTGCCATACAGCAATTAAGTTCTTTACATCTTGTAGTAAATCATTCCATTTCTTTTGTGTAATCTATCTCCAAATGTAATGCCTAATACTCCAGTATAATGTGTATTTAAAATGTATACCATCTCTTTTATTTCTCCAAATCCTTCACTTTTTTCTACACTTAAATCTAACCCAACCATCATCAGAAGTAAATATAAATTCTTCATAACATTTACCCGTACTTTGTTTTTAATTATTATACAGTATCTGTGTAGCACATTGTTTTAAGTAATTTCATTAAATCCATGTAAAATGTCCTCTCATTTTTGTAGATTTTCTTTATTATAATTTGTTACCACAGCAGAAAAGTACAGTACTCTTTAAGCATCCCTGGAGTACCCTGCTTATAACATCAGTCCTTCTGCTTAACTGACCATTTTACTAATATTGTAGTAGTTGCATTTCCATAAATAACTTTCAAAAATTAATATGTGGAATATAATACAGTTTTGAAATATTCAATAACCGATTGACATATTATCATATACTTTTGTAAATGTCATAGTAAATCGGTTTATCTTCAGTTTGGTTTTGTACAATTTTGTTCATTACTTCATTAAGTATAACATATCTCCTCTAGCTTATCCTTTGCTTTCATAATATATACTCTGTGATGACGTGAGGTAGTCCCAGCTGTGCCAGAGAGAGAGTAGGACAATGCACGTGTAACATATGCCAGCATAGCTAGCTGGAGGTTTGTAAAGAATTGTATGTCATTTGAATATCAAACTGATTTGTAAAGTTGCTTGTGTTAAAAATGTATCAACAGAGGGTCCTGCTGGACAGAAAAGAAATATGCATGTATGTCAGACTGTATTGTTGTAACTGATGAAATGTATATATTTTAAAAGATGATACTGGTAGGGAAGGGGTTAAGCTCATTCAAGCGAACCTTAAGAAAAACAGCCTGAAATTAAAAGACTTGGTTTAGGCCATAAAGGTTTTATCTCACAGGTCTGAATGCAGCCAGTGAATGGCTTGTTAGTCTCTGCAGGAAAGGTGGAAGTGTTGGAATTGTTTTACAGTTTTCAGATGCTGTAATAAACCTTAGCTAAAGTTCTGTGTGTGTATTGTGACACATCAGTGCCAGACCCTGGCTCAGTTTCTAGTGAGGGGGTAGTGTGGGGAACCACAGAGTCAGGTGACCAGATGTAATGCCATTCTGTAGCCAGCACAGAAATTGTATTTGAATACTGGTGGGAGATGTGATAAGTACACAGCTATTTTTGGACCTGACAAGACACTCATCCATATTCATCTTGCCTTGCTTTAGTAAGTAATTAGGGAACAGTAATTATTCAGTCATTTAGAAAAATATAGTGAGATTAGTTAAATGTTTTTTTCTGCATCTGTCTGAATTTTTCCATCTGTATTGTTTTTTTATATTTCCTGTGATTGAAACTCTAGTGTTTATTGTAAACAGATTTCAGTATTTTCTTGTTTTTTATTATTACATATATCTAAACCTGTCATTGTGGCTGGTCTTTTCGAAAATGTTTAACCTTTGAGAGTACTCATTTATTTAGTAGCACTGTTGCTCCACATTCCTAAAAGTCTTGGTTAAACATTACTATTTGTATAAGTATTAATTTTAATAAGTGTAATTGGGTGCCCTGGTAAGAGCCTTAATGTAGCTGGCTTTGGGTGTCCTGGTGGCAGTAGATCTTTCTTATAGTCTGGATGGAGGTGGCAGAGTGGGTAAGCTGTGCCAGCCTTTCCCAGGCGTGTGTGAAAATCAAATCTCAGAGTGTGTGTGTGATAGCTTCTTTGCACAGGGATACTGAGGGCAATGATTTCACAGAGACGGTGGTGGAGAAATTGGCTTTGGACACCTGGCTAAGGACTTAGCTCTGTAGTGGTTAGTGGGGAGTCTTTATTTCAGGCCTGGAAAGAAGGCCCAGCCCCAGGACTGGAGTGTGCATTCCCTGTGTGCTGTTAAGGGAAATTGTACTTGGTGCAGAGAGCTGCATCTGAAAATACACGTGTGTCTGTTTTATCTCACCGTGAACGTTCTCCACTGGTGTCAGAGGGTGAGGTTTGAGATTCCTTGATCACTGGCCCATGGGAGGGATGTTTGATACTGGTGAGCAGCAGTGTGGATATTAATTGAACTTCTGTACCCTGTAAGCAGTTGTCACTAAAGTTGCATGTACTCCATACCTCTGAACCATTCAGATTTTCGTAGAATGTCCAGATTTTTGCCTCATATTTGTGACCTGTTTCTGGCAAATCACTGAGGGCTGATGTCAGACAATAATGGCAGACATTTGAGCTTCAGACTTCATATCCTTCAGAAAATTCATGCTAATGCCAAACCTGTTGTTCTATCAACTTTCTGAGCTTGTAAGAACAATGTTTAGAAAGTGTCCCTATTTTTGGGGCTTTGCCCCACCCCATTACTTGTGGCTTTGTCCAGATTTCTTACTCTGTGAGTTTGAGAGGTATGGTGTACTCTCAGCAGCCACAAGGTAAACATGTAGAGTTTCATTTTTCACAACAGTTTTATTTATTTTTTAATTTAATTTGGTCAGGGAAAACTGCTAGCAGAGGAATATGTGAAGCTGATAGTGAACCAGTTGGCTAAGGTGTGCAAATCTAAAGGACTGGTGCATGCCAACCTGACTAAAGAAGAAACAATTTCAGCCTTGGTAGCAGCTGCAGCACAGACCAGCAACCAGGAAGACAACCAGTCTGGTGATTGGGATGTGCAGCCCTCAGAAACAGCAGTTCACCTTTTCCTCAGATGACTTAAAAACCCATCTGAAGTTGAAGAGACTTGAACTGGAGGCAGAATGTATGGAATTAGAATTGGTTGAGAGATGGCAGCATTTGGAGGCTGAAGAAAATGAGAAGCAGCATCAACATGAGTGGGACATGCTGAGTCTTCAACAGGAAGAACAAAGGTCAGTAAATTTCTTCCTCAGTATACAGAAGGTGATCATTTTGATAGTTGTATTCATATATTTCAGAGTTTGTAAACTATATAATGTTGACCAAGGGCTCTGGGTACAGTTCCCAACCCCCCTTACTCCATGTTAAAGCTGTAACTGCTGTTTCTCTATTGTCTGATACTGATTGTTTAAATTATGACAAGGTTAAAGAATGTTTATTGGAATGTTTTAAGTTAACACCTGAAGCTTAAAGAAAAAAAATTGTGAGCATAGACATAGGGCAGATGAAAGTGTATGTGATTAGATTGCTGAGTTAAGCACTTATTTTCATAGGTGGGCGAGTGGGTGTCAGATCACCATTTTTGAAAGGCTGGCAGACCTTTTCGTGAGGGAACAAGCCCTTAGCACTTTGTCTGATATCAGAATCTGGTTGGCATACCAGGTGTATAATTCTGCAGATGAGGTGGGGAGAAAAGGGGAGCTCTCTGGCAAGCAGGGCACCACTGTACGTGAAGGAGATATTCAGTGCTGCACATGGATGTAAGGAAGCCCATGGTGGGCAGCCTAAACCACCCCAACAGAGTCCACCAGGAAAACAGGAAGACACTATTTACGTATGTGGCCAGGATCAGGATTTAGATGTTTGAAATGTATTCGGGGGGGGGGGGGACATGTAGCATACACATGTCCACAGAAGCAAGATGGGGAACAGAAGGTGAGTGAGCCAACGAGTGGGAATAACAGCATGTCAGTGGTAAGTTGTCTGGATAGAACAAGGGTACCAAACTATCACTGGAGTTTGTATTCTATCTTAATGGATGGAAAACAGGCCATTGCCAAAAGGAGAGACCACCTCTGATAAACCTTTGTGAAGCCTGCAGTGGTTAAAGAGGAACAGTACTTGACTGGGCAGTCCACTCCAGTCAGGACTTTAGGAGGGACCCCATTCCAAATACCTTTGGTCATGGTTCACCTTGATTGGGAGGGTGGAAAAGGAAATAAGCAAGTAGGTGTGTTCGAGGAAATCCCTACTGATGCCTTGATGAGGAGTGATTTTAATAATGCAGTTACATGCAGTCAGGCTTGTGGGAGTGCTCTGGGGTGAAGCACCCAAGATTACCCCCTACCACCCCTCAGACTAATGATCTTGTAAAGAGGTTAAACTCTACACTGAAGACCATGCAAAGGACATTTGAAGACCACTTTGAGAGAGAGTGGCACAAATATTTGCCCCATCTGCTGTTTGCATACGAAGATGTACCCCAGGAATCCACAGTTTTTTTCACCCCTTTAGTTGCTGTATGGGCATAGGGTGAGGGGGGCCCTTGGATTTGATTAGTGAGAGTGTTAGGATGTGTGTGAATTCCACAAGGAGTCTGTTATGGCATATGTCCTAAACTTCAGGACAAGGCTTAGGGAGCTCATTGGCTTGGCCCAGGAGATCGTGGCAGGAGCCCAACAGCAGAAAAAGGTATGATATGACAGGAGTGCTCGAGCCCGAGAGTATGCTGTGGGACAGCAGGTTGTGGTGGTCTGTCAGATGCAATAAGCTGCAGGCAGCTTGGGAAGGACCCTTTAAAGTGGTAAGGAAAGTCAGTGATGTTAACTACTTGGTAAAACTGCTAGGCAGGAGGCAGGGCACAAACTGTACCATGTTAACATGATGAAGCTGTACCACGATAGGGAGGCCTTTATGCTGAGTATTTGCATTGGGTGGCAGGAGGAATCTGAGTGGGATCTGGTGATTGATCTCCTTAGTGAGGCTGAGATTGACACCTCAGTGGAAGGGGTAGTAGTGTGCCAGTGGCTATTCCCTACCTCAGGTTCAAGGAAATCCAAGCAGTGTTACAGGAGTTTGGGGATATGTTCACTGGGAAACCTTGGTGCACCCACCTGGTGCAGTGCCATGTGGATACAGGACCACAAACACCTATCAAGCAGCCCTCTTACGTGGTGCCTTAGTCAGTCAGACAGATTCTGAGGGAGGAAATACAGAAAATGTTGAAACTGTGAGTAATCCAAGAGTCCAGCAGTCCCTGGGCCTCCCCAGTGGTGCTCGTACCAAAGAAGGATGGTAGCACACCAGCTTCTCTGTGGACTACAGAAAGCTAAACAGTCACAAAGAATCAGTTGCTTACCCCATGCCTAGTACAGTTGATGCTTTAGAGCAGCTGGGTGGGGCTAAGTATCTGACCACTTTTGATCTGACCAAGGGCTACTGGCAGGTGCCCTTGACTCCCACCACTGGGAGAGAGGTCAACCTTTGTTCATAGGTTAATATGTGTGTACTAGGCTAATGGCCCTGGAGACTTTACACGCCTAGCCCATAGGATTACCCTGGTATCTTGCCACCCAATTTTAGTTCCTAGTGCCTCTGTCGAGTAGAGCCACTGTAGTGATCCCCGGGGTGAATTTTCTATTTCCCATCCACTCATCAAGATTTCTCTTGAAGAGGGCCAGTGAGGTGCTCTGCTTGACATGTATGGGAAGTCTATTCCATAGCATGGACAGTCTATGGGTTATGAACCTGTCCCTCCAGCATGTTCTGTTGATTGTGGTAGTGAGGTTGAGGTCTCTGGAGCATGTGGTGCAGAGGGATTGTGATTTCTTTAGATGTAGCATTTCTAACAGAGCTGGGTCAGACATGGCTTTGTAAGTCAAGCAGAGATCGCCTATAAGTAGGTGATATGAAACAGAGAATAGTTGGAGTTTTTTGAGTCTGTCCGTATAGGACAAGTGTTTAAGGCCTAGGATCCTCTTTGTGAGGTACTTTTGCACCCTCTCCAGTTACTGCAGGTGTCTAGTGAGGTACATGCTAAGTGGGGTGTTGTACTCAATGATTGGTATAATGAGGGAGACAATGACCTCTTTCTTCCTGGATGCAAAACCCTTAGTAATGAGATGTGCTACATAGAAGGACTTTCTGACCACAGTGGCAATGTGGTGGTCAAAAGAGAGGTTGCTGTCAACCTGTGTTCCCAGATGTCTTATAATGCTTTCTGTGTTCACTGGACTACCATCAATGTGGTAATTCAAGGGAACCGGGTTTTCCCCAAAGGGGATGAAGACACATTTTTTGGCATTGAGTTTAAGGCCATGGTTCTGATACCAGTCGTTGGTCTCATTGAGGCCTTTCTATAGGATGTCAGCATGACTTGGGGAGTTAATAGTAGCTCCCAACTTGCAAACATCTGCAAACTTTGTCAGCCAGAGTCCCTTCATGTTGGCCTGGACTTCAGAGAAGTAGATACTAAACAGGAGAGGACCCAGGGCCCACAAAGTGATATAGGGGTTGATGCCTAGCTTAGTAAATTTTTCTATGACTCCTGAGTGGATAATGGTATCAGAGGCCTTGGCCAGATCAAGGTAGGCTGTATGAACCACCTTACCTTCATCCACAGCTCTGGTGACTGACTCAAAGAAGTCAACCAAGTTGAGCAGGCATGATCTACCCTTCACACAACCAAACTGTGTAGGATCCAGAGATTGGAGATACTCTATATCCTTGTTTATTAGGTCCATGATGATGTGTTCCATAGCTTTACATATCAGATTCATCAGGCTAATGGGGCGATAGTTCCCGGGGTCTGTAGTTGCACCTCCTTTGTGGAGAGGGATGCCTGTAGCAGTGCGCCATTCAGTGGGGGCAAAGCCTGAGGTGAGGCTGTAATTGAACAGGGCACACAGGTGAGGTGCCAGTTCACTCTGTAGTTCATGTAGAACACAGACAGGGATACTGTCAGGTCCCATAGAAGCTGTATTCCTGGCCTTGGACAGTGCTGTTTTATTCTGTGCAGCAGTAATACTGGGTGCCTGGCAATCTACTGGTATTGTGATTGGTCCTTTGTTGGGGGAAGGGGTAAAGTTAGCACTGAATCTGTTCGCCAGTATATTTTGAATATCTGTTGGCTCAGCATAGGAGATACCATTGTGCAGTAGCTCAGAACAAATTTGGGTATTGCCATGGAAATTCTTTACATAATTATAGAAGGCCTTTTCATTGTCTTTACTATCTGCTGCAATTCTGTTTTCATAGCTAGCTTTAGAGGATTTGATGAGGGATCTCAACTATTTGCTGAGGCTGATAAGGGAGTCTTTCCAGTCTTGGGACTTCACCTTATTCCGCATCAGTTTCCTCCTTCTGTTGTAGAGTTGGTTTATGGCAGGGGACCACCAGATTGGCTTCTTTTTTTTTTTTTTTTTTTTTTTTGAGGAGAGCGTCTTAGTTCTATTGGGTATGGCGAGATCCATGCATTTGTGTACGTATTTGTACAGTGCATTGGTGTATGATATGGCGGTCATGCAACTATTCTCCATTGTGGCTCCTTTCAGATTATATGAGTTCACAAAGATGCCCTTTGGGATGAAAAATGCCTCAGCAACCTTCAAGAAGCTGGTAGATTGTATCCTGGCAGGAGCAGGAGATTATTCCCTTGCTTACCTGGATGATATTGTCATCTATGGCCATTCCTGGCAAAAGCACCTTTGACATGTCAAGGAGTTCTTGGGCAGACTGCAAAGGGTAGGGTTGACCCTTAAGCCCAGTAAGGGTCGAGTGGGTATGGCAGTGGTCTCCTACCTGGGACATAGAGTGAGCAGTGGTAAGATCAGGCCAGAACCTGCCAAAGTGGAAGCTATTCAGGCATGGCCTGCCCTGTTAACAAAAAGCTGGTGAGGGCATTCTTGGGGACAGTGGGGTACTATAGAAAGTTTGTTCCCAATTGCGGTATAGTAGCTGCTTCCCTCACACACCTGATGAGGAAAAACAGGCCAGTTAAGGTTATGTGGACCTAAGCCTGCTAGCAGGCATTCCATAAGCTTAAAGGGGCTTTCGTAGGACCCCCTGTGCTAGCCAGTCCAGATTACAGCAGATACTTTGTTTTGCAGGTAGATGCTGCAAATCACGGGGTGGGGGCTGTACTCCACCAGGCTTCCTCAGAGGAAGAAGAGCACCCTGTTCTATAGCTTAGCTGTATACTCCAACCCAGGGAGGAATGTTATGAAGCTGTAGAAAAAGGCTGTCTAGCCATAATATGGGCACTGCAAAAACTTCAGCCCTATCTGCATGGAAGGAAATCCACTGTGGCTACAGGCTGCAATCTCTTAACATGGCTACATTGAGCCATCCAGCAAAATGACAGGTATTAAGGTGGAGCCTAAGGTTGCAGGCATATGGCATGACAGTGCAGCACTGTTGTGGAGTCAGCAATGCCAATGCAGATGGGCTGTCAAGACAGGGTATGGGTTGATGTGTTCCCAGACAGGCTTATTCCTCTCAAGCAACGTTCCTCCAGGGTCACTTGAGAATCTAGCTTGAGTCTTCAAAGGGGGAAGTGATGTGATCATGTAAGGTAGTGCCAGCTGTGCCAGAGAGAGTAGGTCAGTGCATGTGTAACATATACCAGCATAGCTAGCTGGAGTTTTTCAAAGAATTATATGTCATTTTAATGTTAAACTGATTTTGTATAGATGCTTGTGTTAAAATGTGTTTGTTGAATTGCTTTGTTAAAAATGTATCAACAGTGGGTCCTGCTGGAAATAAAATAAATATGTGTATTTCAGACTGCATTGTTGTAACTGATGAAGTGCACATAGTTTAACAGAGAATACTGGCAGGGAAGGGGGTTAAGCTCATCCCAGCTAACATTAAGAAAAATGGCCTGAAATTAAATTACTTGATTTAAACCATAAAGATTTTATCTTTCCGGTCTGAATGCAGCCAGAGAATGGCTTATTAGTCTCTGTAGGAAGGATAGAAGTGTTGGAATTGTTTTACAATTTCCAGATGCTGTAACAAATCTTAGCTAAAATTATATGTGTATTGTGATAAATCATTGCCAGATCCTAGCTCAGTTTCTCGTGAGGGGGTAATGTGGGAACCACATAGTCAGGTGACCAGATGTGAAGTCATTCTGTAGCCAGCACAGAAATTGTTTTTTAATATTAGTGTGAGATGTGATAAGTGCACTCTGTTTTTGACCTGACAAAACACTCATCCAAGGTCATCTTGATTTGCTTTTGTAAGTAACTAGGGAACAGTAATTCTTCAGTCTGTTAGGAAAAATATAGTAAGATTAGCTGAATGTTTTTTTTTTCTGTATCTGTCCAAGTCTTTCCATCTGTATTATTTTTTATATTTCCAGTGATTGAAACTGTGGTATTTATCATAAATAGATATTCAGTGTTTTTATGTTTTTTTTTAATTATTTATTATTAAATATTTCTAAACCTTTCATTGTGGCTGCTCTTTTAGACAATATTTAGCCTTTGAGAGTACTTGCTTTATTTAGTGGCACTGTGACTCTACGTTCCTGAAAGACTTCCTGCTTGGTTAAATACAACCATTTTTATAAGTATTAAATTTTAATAAGTGTAATTGGGTAAATTGATAAGAGTCTTAAAGTAGCTGGCTTCTGGTGGCAGCAGATTTACTTTATAGTCTGGTGGAGGTGGCAGAGCGGGTAAGCTGTTCCAGCCTTTCCCCAGGTGTGTGTGTGAAAATCAAATCTCAGAGTGTGTGTGTGTGACAGCCACTTTGAACAGGGACATTGAGAGCACCGATTTCATAGAGATGATAGTGAAGGAATTGGCTTGGAACACCCAGCAAAGGACTCAGTTCTGTAGTGTGCATTCCCTCTGTGTTCTTAAGGGAAATTGTAAGTGGTACAGAGAGCTGCATCTGGAAATACTGTGTGTGTCTATTTTTTTCACAGTGAATGTTCCCCACTGGTGTCAGTGGTGAGGATTGAAGCTTCATGATCACTGGCCTAGAGAAGGGACGTCACATACTCCATCATCAGTTATCTCTCTTATGACCTTTTAAATCTTATTTGAAAATTTGTGGTGACTGTTGTATAATTCACATTACATATTGACATGGGTCTTCAGTTACTTAATAGTTTATCACCCTTCTTTCAAACCCATCTAATTATACTTCTTTACAATTCCGTTGCTGTTATGTGTCGATTTCCCCCCTCACATATCAATTGATGAAGACATTTCAGTTCTTCCTTTTTCATTTTCTATTGTGTAATAGGTACCTAATAGTTACCATCTTTCCTTGGTACATACTTAATCCTTAACGAATCTATCTTCTTCTTCTTCTTTCGGCTTTTCCTGGTTAGGGGTCACCACAGTGGATCATCTGTCCGCTCATGATTGGCAGTGGAGTTTTACAGTGTCAAGTTGCCAGCCCGGCGCCCAACCTTACACAGAAGGCACACACATGCACACACTCCCACCCAGGGAAAATTTAGAGTGTCCAATCCACCTATTGCATGTCTTTGGGATGTGGGAGGAAACTGGAGCATCCGGAGGAAACCCACGTGACCACAGGGAGGACATGCAGACTCTGCACAGAAGGCACCCCAGCTGAGGATCGAACCGGAGAACCTCTTGCTGTGAGGCGGCAACGCTAACTGCTGCATCACCGTGGCCGCCCTAATCCTTAACGAATCTATACTTTTTAGAATTTCCTCAGTAGTAATTTCTCTGCTTAATGTATCCATCCTTTCTTTAGAAATGGGTGTGTCAAAGAAAAAATACTTCAAAAGACCAAAAGCATAAGGTTCAGTTCAGGTATCTTTATTCTTGTGCAAGGAGACAAAAAATGCAGTTACAGAGTTTGTCTGACTAAATCAGGAAGTGTCACAATTATTATACCTTTCTTTCAAGGCATTGCCCACTACGGCTGACGTAGCAGACCACCAGTTCACAATTCTGTTACTTTACAGATGTTTCTCACATTTCTAGCTGACTCTTCAAAGTTTAAAAAAGACTTTTTCAGTAAACAGGATGGCCTTGACGACCACCGGTCAATTATAACTTTCTTGCTATGTGATGTTACAAGTCTAGGTACTATGGCTAATTCAAGCACAATGCAAGTACAGATTTCTGAAGCAGTTCATTGTTTATAGTATCTAACTTTCTTGCAGCTTGTGCACTTTTTCATTAGCACGAACAGAGCTTATTGTTCATAATGAATGGATCTACAGAAATTATTATTATTCTCCATTTAATTTCCTGACCTAGCAGAAAATCACCTGCTTTCCAGTACATTTCCAAGGCATAAACATGTATTTTGCTGTGCTAGCAAACTAGGTAAGAGTGCATCTTGCAGTGTCAGAAAGCACAATTTCAGAAAAGCATGTCTTCAGTTTCAAATAGAACTAATGCTGCTTATAGAATAAAAACGTGTTAATCTTCCCTCATTTAAAATAAGCATTGCAATATTTTTTCTAACATTTCCCCCCTGTTAATACTTTTTATTCTATTTCAAAAGCATAAACAGTTTGTTTCTTCTCCTAACCTCTTCCTTTGAAGATTTGCAACTAAGAGAGTCATTCAGTTTAAACTTATGAAAGTGTTTCCTTTTTCAACAGTTCTTCAATTTCAGTACTTTGATACAAAGTCTCAGAAACTGACATGTCTGTAAAGTCTTTGATTATTTTTTTCATGCAGGGAATACCTCAGCAAATACATGCTCCTAACAAAAGTAATCCCACACAAATGGCAGTCAGGATGTTCATTAGGATGGAACCCCACCCCCCCAAACAAATTCTGGAAAAAGTCCGTCAGTGGGTTTGGGCCTGGCCTGGTCATGTCTGACACTTGCTGAATCACTTCCAAATGATCGTTGGTCTCGTGTTTATTGTCGGGAATGAACAAACAACACTCATCTTTGATTAAAGTGCACATACCACCTCTCGCCGCTAGGGTGAAGTCAAGAGCCATGCGGTTTTGAAGCACCACAGTTCTCATCGCATTCAGTTCATCAGTCATTAATTCAGGAGCAGAAAACGTTGCATTGCTCATGACCTCGAGAAGTTTGGATAGCTTTCTCAGTTCCCAAATTGATTTAACTGCACCATATGCAGGGGCTATGCCAGCCCAGGATATGATAGTGTCACTCAAGTCCATGTGTGCTAATTTACTTTTGTCTTTCACAGAGTTATGGTTTCTCCAGCCTGCTACGATCTGTCCCACCGGATTCTCATGTTTCTTGATTGGATTTTCAGGTTTTTTTTCCGACGTCTCTGACGTTTCGAATTCTCCCATGAAGCAAAGCTGTAGTGTGTCGTATGGCCAGGACCAGGTAACCCAAAAAACAACTGCTGGACCAATTCTCAGGCAACCATTTGTATGCCTTTTTCCCACATATGAAATAACAGATGTTCTTCGTGTTTCACTGTTGCAGTCATAACTGTAGGGTGCTCCTGCCGGCAGGCAGCCCGAGGTCGGCCAGAATCCCAAAGTCTGGGTCCGGCGTCGGCTGTTCATGCTAGTACCCTGACGTCAGCACGCTCTGGTACATAGCCCTCAGCTGACGCCATCTTCTCCAGTCTTTCTTGCCGTGCGGTGGAAAGCAGCTCGCAAGTCGTTGGTTGGTGATTTTCGAACAGCGTATTTTGTTGTTGTCCATCCGAAGTTCTTACTTCTCTTCTCAAAGCTAAGTACCCCGTTGGGGAATCTTTTTCTTGTTCCTCCGATGTCAGAAAAAGTTAATAATTGTATAACGTGTGGGAAACAAATACCTCATAAAGATTTCCACTCTTACTGTCTACCTTGCTTAGGCCTTGACCACAACGTTTCTTGTTGTCGGTTCTGTGCCAGGTTCAACTCTCGTACTATCAAGCGCAGGTACGATTGGGCTCTAAATTATTTTGGCAGACGCTTCAATTATAGAATGTCGTCGGACACTACCGGAATTCAAAAGAAGCGCAAAGACAGGCCTCCGAGGTCCAAACAGGACTCGTTGCAGCTGGAGCCAGCGTCCGGTTCGGCTGTCATCAGTGAGGCGCTTTTGCAGCCCCTGCCGTTCGCCACTTCTGAACCGATGGCCGATACGGACTCCCATGGGGAGCCATCAAGGCCTTCTATTTTAACTGCTGCAGGACCTTCGGACGTCGCTCCCTCAGATGGGTCCGGAACCGCTGTGCAGGTACCGGCTTCTGAGGGGGTTTTCAGGCCTACTCACATCACTATTTCAAAGGCAAAGGCAAAGACAAAGACTCCTGTTAAGTCTAAAGTTCCTGCTCAAGCTGTTTCTGAATCTACTCCCAGGACACAGAAGCAATTATTAAAGATGGCTGAAGATTTGCTTACAATGATTAGGGGTTCTCACCCCCCTCCTGAGAAAAGGCCTCGACAGGATGTTCCTCTGGATTCCTCTGACCAGGTTTCTGTATCTTCTGTCTCTTCCTCAGATCAGGACTATTCTTTTCCTCCTTATGAGGATTCGGATGCTGAGGACTCCTTACCCTCAGCCTCTCCGCCTGAAGATTTCTCTTTTGGGGAAACCTTGCATGACATGAGGGAACATTTTCATTGGGAAGGACAGGAGTATTCTGCTTCCAAGAAGAGGCTTAGAGAATTTCTTCTTCTTCCTCAGCATAGGCCTTTAGCTATCCCTCCTGTTTTGGACATTGTAGATGATGCCTTTTCTGAGGCTAAATTTGAATCCTGATTCCATGCCTCCTGCTCCTTCTAAGCCTGATAGATATTATAGGGTTCCTGACTCTCATTTATTCTTATTTAAGAACCCTTCTGCGGATCCTGAAACTATTTCTCAGGGCTCTAAGGCTGCTAAGGTTGCTACTTCTAAAAATCCTATTCCCTCTGAGAAGGATTCTCGTGCTTTAGACAGGTGGGGAAAAAAGGTATATACTTCTGCTACCCTGTCTGTAAGGGCTTTAAATTGCCAGTTTCATATGTTTAAGTATCAGCAATTTCTTTTGTCTGTTTTAAAGCAAAAGCTTGCTTCCCTTCCTGCATGTGCAGAGGATAAGGAACTTCAGGATGTCTTACATGCTACTGAACAAGTGAACAAACATAGTTTACATTGTGGTTTTGATGCTTTGGATCCTTCTTGCAGGGCTGCAGCCTCTGGTACTGTTATCAGGAGACATGCCTGGCTTCATGAACAAAGTTTACCTGAACAGGTTAAGGCTAAGTTATTAGATGCCCCTGTTCAACATGATGTTCTTTTTGGATCTAAGGCTGAGGAAGTTATTAAAAAGATGGAAGAAAAGGCAAAATCTATGCAGACTGTAAAAGATTTCTTGCAAGTTCAGCCTCCTAGATTTTCCAGGAATTGGCCTTCTAAAAATTGGTCCTTTCCCACGCCTGACAGGCCTCAAAGGGGAAGATATAGACGCTCCAGAGGTCGTGGTCAAGGTCAGGCCTCTTACAGATCTAGACAATGGACTGCTTCTTCACCTAGAAGGGGAGAAGACAGATCCCAATCTCAAAGAAAGCAAACTCAATGACTCTCTCGATTGGGCTACAGGACCCCTTCACCTGGATGCCCCTCTCAGAGGAAAACTGTCTCTTTTTTACAGAAATTGGACTCATATTACCCAGGACAGATGGGTATTGGATGTGATTTTAAAAGGTTACAAATTCCACTTTCATACTTTGCCAAGGGCTCACGGTTGGCCAGATCTGCCAAAACATCAATGGTCAGAGGCCTTAAATCAAGTGGATGCTCTTCTGGCCATGAGAGCCATAGAGCCTGTTCCACTCTCGGAGATGGGAAAGGGTTTTAATCAAGAGTGTTTCAGGTTACAAGAAGACAAAACTCATGGAGACCTATTCTGGACCTTTCTGTGTTAAACACCTTTTTGGAAATTCCAAAATTCAAGATGCTTACTCTGCAGCAACTAATTCCAATGCTCTCTCAGGACGCCTGGATGGTGACATTGGACTTAAAGGAAGCCTACTTACACATTCCCCATCAGGCAGGAACGCAGGAAATTCCTCAGGTTCAAGGCAGGTTCGAGGCACTTTCAATTCTCTGTACTGCCCTTTGGTTTATCTACTGCCCAGAGTCTTTACCAAGTGCCTGGCACCAGTAGTGGCTTATTGCAGACTTCAGGGGATCCAGATTTACCCCTATTTGGATGACTGCCTTATTCAGGCAGACAGCAAAGAACTTCTACTTCAACATCTGGACTTTGTTCAACGTCTTCTCCTCCTACTGGGATTCTCAGTGAACACAAAAAAGTCACATATGATCCCTTCTCAACAAATGGTATTCTTGGGAGCCCTCTTAAATACAACCTTACAAAGGGCCTTCCTCACTCCAGAAAAACAAACACAGCTGGCTTTTATTTTCAACACCTTGGCAACTCTATCTCAGCTCACTGCAAGGAAATTCCTGCAGACTCTGGGCTACATGGCTTCCTGCATTCTGTTGATTCCAAACGCAAGGTTTCATATGAGGAAGCTTCAATGGTATCTGAAAAGTGTATGGTCACAGCATTACCACGATCTGGATATTCTGATTCCTCTGATCCCCTGCCTCCAGAGGGAGTTCCTCTGGTGGTCCAGGGCATGTGCTTTCAACGTAGGAAAGCCTTTTCGTCTACCTCAACCTACTCAAATCCTAACCACGGACGCCTCGGATTATGCTTGGGGAGCACACTTTCTAGACAATTGCCAGCAGGGAACCTGGACAAAGGACCATCTTCACTGGCACATCAATCTGAAGGAAATGTTGGCAGTTCAAAATGCTCTTCTAGCCTTCAAGAACCTTTTGCAACCAGGGCCTCTGCTAATTTGCACAGACAACACCACGGTCATGTGGTACATCAACAAGCAGGGGGTTCTCATTCATACCCCCTTTGCAGGCTAGCTATGGCTTTATGGGACACAGCTCTAAATTTGAATCTACATCTCCAGGCTCAATTCATTCCAGGGGAACAGAATCTCTTAGCAGACAGCCTGAGCAGAAACATTTCAGATCCTCACGAATGGATGCTAGACACCAACTTATTCAACAGGATTACTGCAGTTTGGGGATGTCCCCAGATAGATCTGTTTGCATCCCATCTCAATCATCAACTGCCTCGCTTTTGCACCAGGTCCTTCCACAAAACAACTTGGAAAGTGGATGCCCTGTCCTTCAGCTGGAGAAGCCTTTCAGGATATGCCTTCCCTCCTCTTCCTCTACTACCTCGGGTATTACTGAAGATAAAACAGGACAAGCCCAAGTTCCTCATCTTGATTGCTCCAAATTGGCCTCGACAGTTTTGGTATCCAACTTTAAAGCACCTGTTCTTGGAGCCTCCTTGGATTCTCCCTCTGAACCCTTCTCTTCTGTCCCAGCATCAGGGTCAGTTACTACATTCCAATCTCAAGACCCTTTGCCTGGCAGCTTGGCTCTTCAAAGGAATTTGATTTCCGCTAGTCTTCCCAAACAAGTTTTGGATGTTCTTCTGGAAGCTAGATGGCCTAGCACTAGGAAATCTTATGCCTCTAAATGGAAGAGGTTTTGTATTTGGATGCAGGACCGAGGCTCGGATCCTCTGGTACCTGATCTCTCTTCTATTTTGCTTTACCTTTCGGATCTTTTATCTAAAGGTCTTTCCTTTTCTTCCATTAAGATTCATGCTTCTGCTATTTCTGCTCATTTCAATTCTGATCCTCCGGTTTTTTCTCATCCTTTGGTGAGACAATTCTTGAGAGGGGCTAAAAATTTGCGGCCTCCCAGGACCCCTCCTGTTCCTGCCTGGGATCTTAATTATGTTTTAGAAAAACTTACTTTACCTCCTTTTGAGCCTGCTGCATCTTCAGATATTAAGTTTTTATCTTGGAAGACAGTTCTTTTGTTAGCATTGACTTCTGCCAGAAGGGTTTCAGAGTTGCAAGCTCTCATGGCTGTGGAACCATACCTTATTTTCCACCAGGACAGAGTATCCTTGAGGACTAATCCTACTTTCATGCCTAAGGTGATTTCGAAAGTGGCTTAAATCAGACAATTCACCTTCCTACTTTCTTTCCTAATCCTCAAAATAAAGGAGAAAGGATTTTGCATTCATTGCATGTGCACAGACAGTTACGATTTTACCTGGACAAGACTAAAGAGTTCAGAAAATCTAATCAATTGTTTGTTTCTTTTGCCTCCAGTTCTTCTGGAAAAGCTATTTCAAAACAAACTATTTCCAAATGGATTGCTTATGGAATCAGATTTTGTTACACTCATCATGGGAAACAGTTTTCAGGTACTGTGAGAAGTCATTCTACTAGAGCAGCTGCCACTTCTACAGCTTTCCTCAGAGCAGTTCCTACCAAGGATATCTTGGAAGCTGCCACTTGGAGTTCTGTGCATACTTTTTCCAAGCACTACAATCTCCCATTGTATTCTAAGACCAGGGCAGGCTTTGCCTCTGCTGTTTTGCAGGGTATTCTTGCCTCCCCTTCTTCTGTCTAAAGCCTCCTCCCCTTTTTCACTGCTTTGGGATTCCACCCTACAGTTATGACTGCAACAGTGAAACACGAAGAACATAGTACAGTTGTGTACACCTACCATAAATGTAGATGTTCGAGTGTCTTCACTGTTGCAGTCGGTGTTTCCCTCCCTCCTATCCCCTCTTTTTTCTCTTTTGTGGTGTATTTGTGTTTCCTTGTTGGATTCATTTTTGTTTTATTGGGGACTTCTGACATCTAGGGCAAGAAAGGCTGGAGAAGATGGCGTCGGCTGAGGGCTATGTACCAGAGCGTGCTGACGTCAGGGTACTAGCTTGAACAGCCGACGCCGGACCCAGACTTTGGGATTCTGGCCGACCTCGGGCTGTCTGCTGGCAGGAGCACCCTACAGTTATGACTGCAACAGTGAAGACACTCGAACATCTACATTTATGGTAGGTGTACACAACTGTACGTTTTCTACCTTAGTATTGAAATACACCTTCCCTGCACGAAACATTTTCTTATCTATAATAGACAGTTGCTTTAAAAGAACAGGATTATGTTGTATATCACTGACAATTTTATGCAAGGACTCAAAGTATGAGTCATAATCTGCATCACAAATTCTTTCTATATTTTTAGCATTTTTAGGTTTAATATAACATTTATAAGAAACAGTTACATTACATTTGTTCCAACCTACTTGAATCATGTCATTCTTAAAAAAGCATACAATTCCTGTTTGTGTATTAATGCAATTTGTCTCTAGATTTTACAGGTGTAGTCTCAAAAATCAAGTTTTCCCAGGTCTCATTGACCCCAGGGGGACAGCAGCCATCAATAATCCCCCGTATGCTGTTGGTATAGCTGTGCAAATCCAACAATTCGAAATATTAAAAGTCTCAGCATACACATATTTGATTGCTTGGTAAGTGTTAAAGTTCGGATGCCAGTCTATGAGTGTTGAATCACGTTTGTTCAGTCTAGCTGGTGTGGCTGAAGAAAAGAAAGGCCACAGCAAAAGCCACAGCAAAAAGAACATTGTCACTAATGCAGTTATTAAGATGATTATGCAACACTGCTGAAGTCGTTCAGCATTTCTATTGTCTCTGGGTCTTGTCATTCTACTGCTGCTGTGTGTTAGCAAGAGTTTTATCAAGTTCAAAGTTTTTGACTAGTTTACAGTGTGTCAAATGAATCCAAGATGAATGTTCCGCAATCTTGACTGCTGTGGGCATGCTCAGCAGTACTTGATATGGACCTTCCCACTTTGGTGTCGTCCAATTCTTCTTTTTGATTGTCTTCACCCAGACCCAAGTGCCTGGGGCTACTGCTACTTCAGAGGGTTTGGTTTGGTCTTTATCTGAAACAGAATTAAACTGTAAAAGATGTTTGTTATTCAGCATACTCCTCATATACTCTGCAAGTGCCCAATCTGCTTCCTGGGCTGCAGGCATGAGAGGTTTCCACTGAGGTATATAATAAGCTCTTCCGAAAATCTTTTCGAAAGGTGTCAATCCTTTTGCATTCGGAACAGTTCTCATGCTCAACAGTGCCAGGGGCAAACAGTACACCCAGTTCTTCTGTGTCTCAGCCATGAGTTTTTTAAGCTTATTCTTTAAAACTCCATTGTGCCTCTCTACTAACCCTGCAGATTGAGGGTGATATGCACAGTGATGTTTTAAAGAAATCCCAAAATACTGACTCAACTGTTGTATACTTTGGTTAACGAAATGTGTACCATTGTCACTGTAGATCCTTTCCGGTATGCCAAATCTAGGAATAATTTCTTTAACTAGGGTCTTTGCAACAGTGGCTGCATCTGGTTTACTAGTCGGAAAGGCCTCCACTCAATTGGAGAACATATCCACAATGACAAGGCAGTACTTTTTGTTTTCACATTTGTTCAATTCTATGAAATCCATACAGATAGTATGAAACGGATACGGTGGTGTAGGGAAACTCCCTTGCTTGGGCTTTAATGCCCCTTATGCATGATGTTTATTACAAGTGTGACATGACAGGCAAAATTTTTTAGTGTAGTTTGTAAACCTGTACGTAGCGAATACCCGATTCACTAACTGTACCATCCCCCCTGTTGAGACATGGCTCTGCCCATGGCTCAACAAAGCTGCATATCTAAATAAATTAGACGGTAATATCGGTTTTCCCTCTTTGGAGATGTACAATCCTTCCTTGAGAATTGCTCCTCATCTTTTCCATTTTTGTTTTTCAGCTTGTGTAGTAAGTGTCTGCATTGTTTTCAACATTTCTAAGTCTAAAATCTCAGAAGGTTGTAATTCCTCGTTCAAAAGAAATGCTTCTGAGGCTGCTTACTGTGCCTCTGTGTCAGCTCTTGCATTGCCTTTTGAAATCCTGTCTTGTTGTTTTGTATGAGCTATGCATTTACAAATAGCTACTTTCTGAGGCAACTGAATAGAATCTAACAAATCTAAAATAAACTGTGCATGGTTAATCGGTTTGCCAGTAGATGTCACCATTCCTCGATTCTTCCACTGTTGTGCAAAAACATGTACAGTAGAAAAAGCATACTGGCTGTCTGTAAAAATGTTTATGCTTTTACCCTTTGCTAAGGTACATGCCCGTGTCAAGGCAATCAACTCTGCTGCTTGTGCAGATAAGTTATGTGGTAGATGTTTCGCTTCTACAATCTCAGTATCAGAAACTACTGCATAACCTGTTCTGTCCTGTAGGACATCTTTTGCATGAGCCATCCACGTAATATGTCACCTCGGCATTATCCAAGGGAACATCCGTGAGGTCTTTTCTAGGCAGTGTCTTTTGCTCAATTACCTGCAGGCAGTTATGGGGTATGCCATCCACAGGAGTTGGGAGCAAGGTAGACGAATTCAAAGTAGTACATCTTTCAATTGTCATGTGAGGTTGGCTCAGCAATATTGTCATACAAGAAAGATGCCTAGCAGGGGAAAGATATGCTACTTTTTCTTGCAGTAAAATGATTGCGACTGCATGAGGCACTCTCAATGTGAGAGGGTGGAATAACACTACTGAGGCTGAAGCCTGCACTGCCATTGCAGCTGCAACTACTGCTTGTACACAGCGGGGTAGAGACCGCTCCACTGGATCCAGTTGTGATGAATAATAAGCAATGGGGCATTGTTTGTCCCCATGCTGTTGAGTCAATACTGATGTCATATAACCTTGCTTGCAATCTACAGTTTGGAAAAAACGTTTGTGATAATTTGGTAATCCTAAAACTAATGATGATGCTATCAATTGTTTCAGTTTGCAGAAAGTTAATTCTGCTTCTGGTGTCCATTGAATTAAATCTTGTGCTGCCATAGGCTTCTTAAAAATCAGGTTGGTTAAAGTTGCAGATTCCAAAGCATAGTTTGGGATCCAGCTTCGACAAAAATAAGTCGTACCCAGGAAGGACATCATTTCCTTCTTGGTTGTGGGTTTTGGTGCTTGTAAGATTGCTACTTTTCTGTCCTCATCTAATGTTCTGCCATCTTTGGATATTACATATCCAAGGTATTTCACTTATTTTCTCCAAAGCTACAATTTATTTTTGTTTACTTTGTGTCCTTCAACTGCTAGGAATTTTAATAATGCTATAGTATCTTCCTTACAATCTCGCTGGGTAGGGGCAGCCAGCAGGATGTCATCAACATAAAGTAAAATTTGACTACCTCTCGGTGGGATAAATCCCGCTAAATTGCTTGCCATCGCTTGTGAGAATATCGTTGGGCTTTCACTATAACCCTGTGGTAGTCGCGTATATGTATACCGCTTCCCCTGAAATGTAAATGCAAACCAATACTGGCTGTCAGGGTGTATCGGTATCGAAAAGAACACGTTGCTGATATCTACCACAGAAAAATACTTCTGTTGAGGTTTTAAATCATTCAACAAGGTATGTAGATCTGGCACCGTAGGTGCTCTTGGTATTACTGCATCATTAACAGCTTGTAAATCTTGGACCATACGCCATTCTCCGTTTGCTTTTTTAACTGTGAATAAGGGTGTGTTACATGGCGAATCGGGAGATTCCACCAGTATTCCCTTCTTAAGCAAAGCTGCTATGATAGGTTTAATACCTGCCTCTGCATCTTTTCTCAAGGGGTACTGTCTCTTTTGTGGTCTAAATGCTGACTTTGGCGTGATAGTAACTGGTCCTGCTGTGCGAATAAGTCCTACGTCTGACTTTCCTGTTGACCAGAGAGTTTCTGGTATATCTAACAAAGCTTTTTCTTCCTCTTCTAATAAGAGGGCTTCTCAGCTGTCTTTGCTGGACTGCAAGTGTACAGCTGGATGTGTTTGTGTTATCCAGTTCAGTTTCTGTTTTTGTATTCCCTGTTCTGACAGTTCTGATTCTGATTTTTTTCTCCTACGTCTATCCATTTTAAATCTTCCTCTTTAGTTAAACTAACATGCGGTAATAGATTTGATTTGTAAAGTGAAAAGAACTCCTGGGGTAATGAACAGCTAACTACACTGTTCCCTTTCATGTCCCAGTACAAATTACACAGTACTAATCTGTTTGCATGATTTCTAAACAATTCTTGTTCATATTCTTTGTCAGTTCCTGGTGTATTACAATAATACAGAGTACAGTGCAGCAGGTGTTGTATGTCAATACAAAGGGAGGGGAACTTACTGATAGCTACATTCATTAACTCTTCAGTTATTGCTCCAGGGCCAGTTGTAACTAAGTCCTGGCTGTACCAGTAAAATGTCTCGCCTTCCATTTGCACTGCAAAAGTATTAGTTTGTCGCTGTGCTTCCATACCCTGCATTATTGGAACTACTGCTATGCCTAATAGTTACATAAGATCTCTGCCCAAAAGGTTCACTGGGCATTTTGCAGAAACAACAAATGTTAAGTTGTCAATCTCGCCTTCATTCTTGCGGGATGGGTTTGGAGCCGATCCTCGGCTCCGACTCGGCACTTGCTAAGCTCGAGAATCACTTTTACCAGCTCGAGGCAGCCCTATATCCCATGATGCAAGGCGGTGATTACCCAGATCTTGTTTGCCGCTTCGCTCATGAGGTCACCTTTTTACCAACTCCTGGTAAGTGAATTTCATTACTCTTTTTCAAGAGATTTAGCTATCCCAGTTTCTAAATTTTTTCCCTTCATAGTTAGTTAGTTCCCTCGATTCACTTAGAACCTATTCCCGTTAGTTTTCTCGATCCCTTATCATATTTTCGGTTAGTCAGGCCTTAGGCCTTACCCTCCCAAACAATTTCCTGTCAGGATTTTTGTTAGGTGTGTTTTTGTTTTACTTAGTGTATTTGAGGACTGAGTGTGTGTGTGTTTGTGTCCAAGCTCAGTCATGTCAAAAGACACTAGGGTCTCAGGTTTTAAGAAGTGTGACTCGTGCTGTCAGAAGATGTCTCTGACAGACGGTCACACTTCTTGTATTTATTGCCTGGGACCCCTACACCTGCAGGACTCCTGTGCTATTTGTCATTCTTTCAGCCAGAGGGTCCTGCAGGAACGTAAAAACAAACTGATCCTAAGGGGTCTTCTCAAGCCTGAGAGCTCCCCGGCTAAGGTCGGCTCCAGGAAGCCCTCTAAGCCATCCAAGACCCAGACTTCGGTGTCTAAGTCTGTGGCCTTGGTTCCGACTCCACCAGAGTCGACATCGGCTCCGTCCGGAGCCGATCCTTCCTTGCTGGAAAGTATAGTACTGGCGCTGATCGGCACCGATACCCTGGCTTCGGCACCTGTGTCGGCTCCGGCTGGAGCCGATACCCTAGCGTCGAAGCATGTATCGGCTCCGGCTGGAGCCGACAAATCTCTATCCCAGCTCGGAGCCGACAAGCTGTCGGCTCCAACTGGAACCGAAGGTTCGTCGGCTCCGATGGCTCCGTCGAGAAAGAGATCTAGATCTCCTTCGCTGGAGTCTATCCACTCTGCTCCGGCCTCCCCCTTACTTTCGGAGCGGAGCCATCGGAGCTGATCCTCAAGGTCTTCCAGATTCTCAGACCATGACTTGGAGAGAGTGGTGAGTAGACTACTAAAATCACAGGCACTGGCCCAGATGCTCCATAGCCCGTCTCAGCAGACGACCGCTATTCCACACCCTCCTGAAATTCCTCCTTCGACTCTCCTACAGAGCTCGGAGCTGGAGATTATTGGTACCGTGACTGTTGCTGCTTCGGAGATGATACCACCCCTTTCGGCTCCGTCGTCTTAGACTCCTATCTCCTCCTTGAGACTGTCCTTGGAGGGATCCGGTCATCGGGCTTCCCTGGTCAGTTCCGAGGGGGCGAGTGGCATCGGACCCTTGTCCGACCCCGTTCTCCCTCTCGGAGCTTTGGCCTTGGTGAGCCCGGCGCTGACATCTGCTTCAGAGCCTTCGTTTTTGGTGGGGCTGGGGATCCCTGTTTCTTCGGAGCGAGGGCTCTCGGTCCTCCCTGGGAGGGGAGCCTTCGAGGTGATGAGGAGTGTGCTAGCCCCCGAGCTTAGTCAGCAGTTGGTTCCTTTAGCTCCTCCCTCTACAGTGCCTGTAGATGTCTCTTCCCACTCTCTTGCTCCCGGTCCCAGAGATCCATCGCCCCAAGTTTCCCCATTGGGAAGAACTTCCTCTTCCGAGGTTTCTCCTGATCCTTCAGGAGAGCCCCCACGTAAGAGGACCTGCAAGAGGAAGCACTTAGACTCCCCTGAGTCTACGACATCAGATACTGACTTAGATGAGTCAGGGGGTCCCCAAGATCCCCCTCTGAGAATGTCTCCTTTTCAGACATCCTTGAACTCCTGAAACAGAGGGGAAACTGGCCCTCCATTAATCCCTCCGAGGATGAGTCGGTATACCTGGAGGCTTTTGGATCTTGACCCTCCACCTCCTGGGTGTCTCCGCCTTTCGACCCCCTCATGGACGTGATAGCTCGAAAGGCGTGGGCATCTCCTGATTCTGTGGAACCAGTCCCCAGGAGGCCTTCTAAATTTATCACGGCCCCCACTGAGAAACAGTTTCTCACAAAAGGTGTTCCGGTTGATGCCATGGTGGTGGCAGCCGCCACCAAAAAGGAACTTGCAGATCCTTCCGTACCAGTCCATCCTCCTAATAAGGAGTCTAGGACCATGGACAGGTATGGTAAGCGGATGTTTTCCTCAGCAACCTTTGCTATGCGTTCGCTGAATTATTTATGTCACTTCACCCGACTTCAAAGAGATATTCTCAAAGAATTGGGTGAGGTAGTACAGGATCCGTCAGCTGCTGGGGCTCAAGAGAAGATTGCCTCTCAGCTGGAAATCCTAAATTCCATAACTAACTCCTCCATGCGGCTCATTTCTTATGCAGCCGATGGGGCGAGTAGAGCCGCAGGCACAGGAGTGGCTCTCAGACGTCAGTCCTGGATGCGGCTTTGCAATTTTGCAGACCCCTTTAAGGCGTCCTTCACAAATTCTCCCTTTGATGGCACAACTTTGTTTGGACCTCAGGTGAAGGACACGTTGACCAGGTGCGAGCAAGATGGCAAGACTCTTTCTGCCGTAGGAGTCCGTTTCTCCACCCCTTCTAGACCTTACCCCAAAGGTCAGAAGGGAGGGAAAATGTGGTTCCGAAAATCTCAGGGCATCACGCCTGACGCACGTGGTCAGTTTACCCCCAGAGGCAGAGGGGGTAATAACAATAGACGCCGCCCTAGGGGCAGAGGAGGTCCGCAGAACCAGGGCAGCAGAGAGCCTCTCTCTGACAAGCCCTTCCAGCATCCCTGAGGTGTTGCCCAACTGCCCACCCTTGGAGGCAGTCGGGGGGAGATTGTCGCTGTACCCAGAAGCCTGGCTTTCCCTCTCTCAAGACAAATGGGTACAGTCGATCATATCCGAGGGTTACAAGATTCTTTTCAAGGAAAGCCCCTTCCCTCAAAAAGTTTCCCTTCCAGATGTTCCACCCGGTCTAAGGGAAATTGCAAAGCTAGAGGTTTCAAAGCTTTTAGAAAAAAGGGCCATCCAGCCAGTTCCAACAGATCATTTAGAGTCCGGAATCTACTCAAGGTTCTTTTTGGTTCCCAAAAAGATGGGAGACTGGAGACCAATATTAGACCTCAGCAGGCTGAACAAGTCTGTCAAAAAGACAAGATTTCGGATGGTCACACTTCAATCGATTTTGCCCTTTCTGGGCAAAAACAACTGGATGTGCTCCATAGACCTTCAAGATGCGTACTATCACATAAAAATCCACAGACGCTCCAGAAGGTTTCTCCGCTTTCGGCTGGGGACCAGTCATTTTCAATTCAGAGCCCTGCCCTTTGGTCTCACTACAGCCCCCAGAGTGTTCACCAAATGCATGGCAGTGGTCACGGCTCACCTGAGACGTCAAAGATTCCAGGTGTTTCCGTATCTCAACAACTGGCTCCTCTCAGCCACCACCAGGCATCACCTTCTCCAAGCCAGAGATTATACTCTACGTCTCTGCAGTCAGTTAGGAATTTCAGTCAACTTCGAAAAGTCTTCCTTATCGCCTTGCCAATATATTACCTTTATAGGCGCAGATCTAGACACTACTCGGATGTCAGCAAACCTAACAAGTCAAAGAATCTTAGATATCCAAAACCATGTTCGGATCATCCTATCCAGCAAAAAGGTACAAGCCAGGTTGGTCCTGAAAGTGTTGGGCCTCATGGCAGCCGCCACCACACTTCTTCCTCTGGCCCGTTTTTACATGCGTCTCCTACAATGGATGTTGTTTACCCAATGGTCCTTCCAGCAGCTTCCCATGCGTCACAAGATCCTGGTGACACAGACCTGCAAGAGCCATCTATCCTGGTGGACTTCTTCTCCCCTAGTCCATCAGGGCAGACCATTTGTCCCCGGCCCGGTAGCCACGGTCACTTCGGATGCCTCCCTGATCGGGTGGGGGGGCATTATCAGGGCAGGATGGTTCATGGCACGTGGCAACCGTTCGAATACCACCTGCACATAAATGTCCTAGAGATGAGAGCAGTGCTTTTAACGTTGCAAGCCCTCAACGACTTTCTTCCCTTAGGAACCATTGCAGTTCACACGGACAACATGTCCTTGGTGTGGTACATCAACAAGCAGGGCGGGACCAAGTCCTATCCCTTGTGTCGAGAAGCTCTCAGACTTTGGCAATGGCGATCTCCTCTCATCGGTTTCTGGTAGCAATGCATATCCCCGGGAAAACCAACATAATAGCGGACAGATTGAGCAGAGCTATACTCATGCCTCATGAGTGGTCTCTCAAACAATCCATAGTGGAGGAGATTTTTCAGAAGTGGGGCCGCCCATGCTGCGACCTTTTTGCTACACCCCAAAACAGCAAATGCCCAGACTTCTTCTCTCTCTTTCCACTTCCGGGCCATCCCCCCAGAGACGCTCTTACCCAGGATTGGCCCCGGGGACTTCTTTATGCCTTTCCCCCCTTTCCGTTAATACCGCAAGTACTCCAGAAAGCTACCGTCTTGAGAGCCAAAATGACTCTCATTGCCCCTTACTGGCCTCGACAAATTTGGTTCCCGTTCCTTCATCGCCATCTCGTGGTGCAGCCTTGGCATCTGGACCCAGTTCCAGATCTTCTGACCCACCAGTCGGGTCAACTGCACCGATCCATTTGTTCCCTCAACCTCACCGCTTGGTTGCTCCACTTCCTTCCTTAGCCAGGCTTCCTATGATCTCTAACCCCGTTAGAGATATCATAGTAGCTTCTCTAAAGTCCTCTACCAGGAGGATTTACTCTAGCAAGTGGAAACATTTCTCCTTTTGGGCAAAGTCTAAGAACATAGACCCTTTTACTGGCCCTATTCAGTCAGTCTTGGACTTTCTAGCTGAAATTTTTCACTCCGGTTCTTCTTCTTCCACAGTTAAAGTCCAGTTGGCAGCAATCTCTAATTTCCATGTCGGATTTGCAGACCAGAATATTATGTCTCACAAACTTTGTAAATCCTTTCTCAGAGGGGTGTTCCTACTCAAACCCCCTATTAGAGATCCTCCACCACAGTGGGACCTAAATTTAGTGCTGGCATCCTTGATACTTCCCCCTTTCGAACCGGCTGCGACATGCTCATTAAAATTTCTTTCTTGGAAGACACTCTTTCTAGTTGCTATTACTTCGGCTAGGAGAGTGTCGGAACTACATGCTCTCTGTGTTCGTCCCCCTTACTTGGTCTTCCACAAGGACAGAGTATCCTTAAGAACCAATCCATCCTTTTTGCCCAAGGTTGCTTCTAAAACAAATTTAAATCAATCCATTGACCTTCCTGTATTTTCCCCAATCATTCTAACAGGGCAGAACAAAGATTGCATTGCCTAGATGTTGATCACCAACTCAGATATTACTTGGACAGAACAAAGCAATTCAGGAAATCTGATCAACTTTTTCTTTCTTATGCTGAAAATAGGAAAGGTCTTCCTGTTTCTAAAGTAACCTTATCCAGATGGCTATCTTCCACCATTTCTGACATTTATCAGCTTAGGGGCAAACAACCGATCTCAAAACCTAAAGCACATTCTACTAGAGGTCTAGCCACATCTACAGCCTTTCAGGCTAGACTACCCTTGGACACTATTTGTGCAGCAGCCACTTGGGCCACTCCTCATACCTTCGTTTCTCATTACAAATTGGATTTGGCCTCCAGGAACAGGGCAAGTTTTGGTTCCACAGTTCTCAAGAGTCTGTTCCATTGAGCCACCCAGGATAGAGGTGCTAGGGACGCGGTCCCATCCAGCAAGAATGAAGGCGAGATTGACAACTTAACATTTAGAAGTTATGTACCTACCATAACGTTCCATGTTAGTTGTCTTCTCTCGCCTTCTTTCTTGCGTCCCTCCCTCCTGTCCCCCTAGCCTGGACAGACCTTGATTTTTCCCTTTTCTCTGGGAGATTGTTCTCCCTTGGACACCAGTTAGCTCTGGATCTTTGTTACCTGGGTTCCCCTTACAGTCTTCTCAGGTTAGTTGTTCTTCTTCTTTCCTTGTGGAAAGATTGCGGGCAGTTTTTCCTCTAGATACCAAACGAGATCTGGGTAATCACCCGCTTGCATCATGGGATATAGGGCTGCCTCGAGCTGGTAAAAGTGATTCTCGAGCTTAGCAAGTGCCGAGTCGGAGCCGAGGATCGGCTCCAAACCCATCCAGCAAGAAAGAAGGCGAGAGAAGACAACTAACATGGAACGTTATGGTAGGTACATAACTTCTAATTTTGCTTTTCTGGGGTAATCCTGAAACAGGATCTGTTATTGTAATACTATGAAAGAGAGGCTCCCGATACAGTTGTCCATTAGCTGCTTTTACTAGTATAAAGTCACGTGATTCTGAATTTTCTGGTAGTTTGGAGGGGTGTACCAGGGTTCGTGATGCCTCTGAATCGCACAAAAATTTGACTTCCCTCCCTTCTACCAGGAGTGTCACTTCTGGTTTTGTATCAGCTAGATAGAGCTCTAAGCTCAGTAAGGCTAGGTCTAATATTTTGTTTTCTTCAATATCGGTAGCTTCCTGCACTTCCTCTATTATCACATTCTCTGCTCCTTCTATCACATTCTCATTTGTCCTTTCCCTGTTATTCCTATCTAGTGATTCCTGACTTTCATATAGTCAGTCCTCACCTTCATCGTTTTTGCCTTCCACTGCTGCCTTCTTATTTTTCTTGCAATTCTTTGCCAAGTGTCCCTTTTTCCCGCATTTGAAGTACTCACCTCTTTTCTTTCTCCCTTCAAAGTCCTCTGATCGCTGATCAGATTGTTTGTTTCCGTGGGCATTCTTTTTGCCCTTTTGTCCGGACTGTACTAAATAAACTTCTCCATCTTCCACAGCAAATACTTGGGCTTTCTTTTTCTTTTTGTTATTAAAATGCCTTTCGGCATGTCTTGCATATTCAAGCAGTGATTGTAATCTGCTTGTACGATGGTCTACCATATGTTTAGTAATGAAACTACTTATGGGTGCAATACTGCCTTTCAAAAATGCATTCTTTAACTGCTGCTCATATGGGGAATCTTGTGTCTGGTCTTCAGGTACCTGTATTCCACAGTGATTGTTAAAACATTCTAATAGTCTGGCAAAATATCTATCAGCAGTTTCACTTTCTTGTTGGATGCATTGATTAATGCAAGTCCAGTCTTCCCTAGGCTTCCATTTCTCAGAAATTCAGTCTGTCAGACCTTTCACTCTGTTATCTAGTTCTGGGCTGCTATGTGGGAGGGGCCTAAGTGCAGCGTCACAGGGATTCCAGTTGCCACTGATCATGTGCCAATCTGGACCTACTATTTGTCTGACTACTTTTTCTACTTCCTCTCCGTTTAAGTGATAACTTAATCTCATGCCCTGTAAGTCTTCTAACAACTTTCTAAAATTAACTTTTGGATGGGGAATTCCCTCTGTGGCTTTCTGGATGTCTTCCGGTGTCCACGGTCTGTATACTAAGAGAGTTGGGTCCTGCCCTTCTTGTCCTGCCTGAGGATTTGGTACTTCTATGAGTGGGCATATCTCTTCTTCACTCATAGCCCGTGAATTTCCATTCATTTGATATAATTCAATATCCCCTTTTAAATTACGTGTTCGAGACCTAGTCTCGATAGGATCTCTAACAAACGGTAGTGGTTTTATAGGAATAACTGGATATCGTGGAGGGGGCCCAGTTTGTTCTTTTGCTTCATATTCTGGTAAGGGAGCTGGTAAAGGAACCAGAACCGGAGGGGGCGATGCTATAACTAAGTTATTATCCTCTTTGTCTAGAAACATTGCTTTTGAATTTTTATTCTTTTGTTCTCTTCGGTTTGCTTCCTCAATCCACCTGTGTGCCTGAGGAACTCCTAATTTACGCTGTTTTTTAACCCGACCTTTAGAATCGGTTTTTAACTGTCTAATAAGTTTAATAAGCGAGGATCTTTCTAGTTTCCCATCAAATTCATATTTATTAACCCATTTAGTATAATATCTAACATTGTCGGCGCGTTGTGATTGCATATATTTTGCGTCTTCGGTTAACGGTGGGCTTTGGGGTCTTTTCATTTTTGTGCACGTATTACTCATTTTGTTCTAACCTAAATGTTATGTAACCCTTTTATTTTTAATGTGGTACCACCAAGTGTTTACAGTCCCTTCAGACTACCTGCCTACTTATTCTGTTTCCCTGATCTATGATTACAAGATAGCAATATTTCTGTCCCTGAATTTTAACAAAATTCTCACAGAACAAATACAATCAAGTCCCTGATCTAAAACAGAAAAAAGTAGATTCACCCTACCTGAGCCTCAACGATTGGTCACTCATTGTTCAAACGAAACCCGCCTTCAGTCGTAGATCAGAAAAGTGTCTGGCCTCTTTTGCACGACAGTTCGGTCGGCGGTCTTTCAATGAAGAAGATCCGATGTGGTATCTTCCCTGCGCAGTTTCATGCCACCTGGCCCATCTGATCCCAGGCTAAACGAGGGTTTCCGGCTCCAAAGGACCAAAAAAAAAAAATGTCAAAGAAAAATACTTCAAAAGACCAAAAGCATAAGGTTCAGTTCAGGTATCTTTATTCTTGCGCAAGGAGACAAAAAATGCAGTTACAGAGTTTGTCTGACTAAATCAGGAAGTGTCACAGTTATTATACCTTTCTTTCAAGGCGTTGCCCACTACGGCTGACGTAGCAGACCACCAGTTCACAATTCTGTCACTTTACAGATGTTTCTCACATTTCTAGCTGACTCTTCAAAGTTTTATAAAAGATTTTTCAGTAAACAGGATGGCCTTGACGACCACCGGTCAATTATAACTTTCTTGCTATGTGATGTTACAAGTCTAGGTACTATGGCTAATTCAAGCACAATGTAAGTACAGATTTCTGAAGCAGTTCATTGTTTAGAGTATCTAACTATCTTGCAGCTTGTGCACTTTTTCATTAGCACGAACAGAGTTTATTGTCCATAATGAATGGATCTACAGAAATTATTATTATTCTCCATTTAATTTCCTGACCTAGCAGAACATCACCTGCTTTCCAGTACATTTCCAAGACATAAACATGTATTTTGCTGTGCTAGCAAACTAGGTCAGAGTGCATCTTGCAGTGTCAGAAAGCACAATTTCAGAAAAGCATGTTTTCAGTTTCAAATAGAACTAATGCTGTATATAGAATAAAAACGTGCTAATCCTCCCTCATTTAAAATAAGCATTGCACACATATGTTGATACATATTTTTCTAACAGGGTGTAACCCCTTATTCTACATCCTGTATAATCTGTGCATACATATATTATACAGATTTAATTACCGCTTCTTGCTTATTAACTATTACATCATGTATTTCTCATTCTGTACCTCCATTAGCATACTTTCTTTGCTTACTTAAAAAAAGGATTAATCTCTTCCATTCTATCTTTAACAACATAATTTGCGCCATTCAACTTAAATATTAACTTTTGCTGTAGCATTTTCTAATTATTACCTTCTATAACTTTCTCTAATTTTTGGCATTCTTCCTCATATTTTTTACACTTATGCCACAAACATTCTACATTTAGATACATAATCATATTTTCTTTTGCATAACCTTTAAAAAAATGTTCTTGTGTAAACATTCTGTAAGCAATACCTGTCTTTTGTCTTGTAACACCTGTCATTTTAAGCAGTTCCTAGTTAATTTCTTACATCTCTTGCCTTTTTTACTCTGTCCAAAAACAGTCCATACTGCTACACGACAGAAAATCCACAGAGCACAGTATTAGCCTCATTTAATCTCTATGAATGCACAAAAAAGTTAATTTAATGGCCTTACCTTTCCCTTCAAATAGGTACATTTATGTTCCTGTTCTACATTGTCAGATTTGTGAAAACATTCTTTACACACTAACTTCTGTCTGCCTCTGTTTTTCTTTACTTAACATTGAAGTTAGTCTGCAAAAATCACTATATTCATGTTAAAAAGTTATTTTGTACCTGATATAAATGCCTAAACTACCACAAGTCTTATTACTTGTCCTTTAATACAAAGACCTAATATTAATTTTCTTGGACAAACAGTAGTAATTTCATATGTTGTAATATAATTACCTTGTATACTATGATGATTCCAGAACATAAATTGTTACCCACAGAGCTTATTATCTCCCCTCCTCATACTTGTTTTAAACTATTATTGCTTTATGCTATTTGAATGTATGTCTAATTAACATATTGTGTCATATTTTAAATGTTTACACCATTGTGCTTTCATTTTTTGTAATTTTTTACATTAAGGAAGATGGTAGAAAAACATATCCTTTACATTTTTGTAACAGTTTGTCTTTCGAGACATGTTATTATTTTTCTTTATCTAACCAATGCGATTATCTATAGTAGCACATTTCATTGTGCTTGCTTTATCTTTTCAGTCTTTTTAGATGTTTAATATATTTTTCCTACAACCACCCATTCTTTATCATTTATCTTTCATCTTTGGGAATATATTCTTACCTCGTACTCTCTTCACCTTAACTACTATTTCACCAGTTAACTAGGGATGCACAGTTTGTTTCAAATTTTCAACATTTCCTTTTGAACATACTCATTTTCTTAAACACATTCATTCCACCACTGTTCATTAAATTTGCAATACCTGAAATATGGCCTCCAGTTTTCAGCTCTATGGTCTATCTGTCCACTCACATTACATCACATTTTCATACATTCATTAATTGAATGATTTTCTGCAGCCCCCCAAAACTACACTGTCCCAAATTCCCTGATTACATTAAATATAATTACACGTGGAGTATGGTTTACAACATATTATACCATGACCCCCCCAAAACGTGCACGCTGATTGGCCAGCGTGCACATTGTAAATCGAGTTATACTAATGGAAAAAGGTCCGGTCGCCCGGACTTTTTCCATTAGTATAACTCTTAAACACTGTCGCTATGTTAAATGGGTTTAACATAGAGACAGCTTTAAAATAAGCAACGGAGATCTCCGTTGCTTATTTTAGCTGTCTCGCATGCTAAACCCATTTAACATAGCGAGACAGGTTTTAAAAAACGGAGAAAGCAAGATCTCCGTTGCTTTTTACTGTTCGCTATGTTAAATGGGTTTAACATAGCGAGACAGTTTAAAATAAGCAACGGACATCTCCGTTGCTTATTTTAAAACTGTCTCGCTATGTTAAACCCATTTAACATATGAAAACAGTAAAAAAAAGCAACGGAGATCTTGCTTTCTCCGCTTTTGCTCACAACTCTGATGTACTGCGCAGGCGCGCAGTACATCAGAACTGCCGCGGATGCCAGACATCTGCGGAAGGGCAGTAAACAGGCATTATACTATGCCATTATTTAAGAAAAGTAATAGTTTCTTTTCTTAAATAATGTCATAGATAATAGCAATAACCACTTCTGGGTGTGGGTAATGCTGTATTTACCCACGGTTGTCTTTGTTTGGTTCCTCGGGCTTCGCCCTCGGGACCAAACCACGCCAACCGTGGGTAAATCCAGCATTACCCACACCCAGGCGTGGGTTATTGCTATATAATTTGTCAACAGAGTGCACAGACTGATATATATAAAATTGTCCTTACTGTCCTCTTGATCTAGATCATCAGAGGTAAAAACATGGTAGTCTCTTTTTAATACTGGAGTAGCTGCATGAGACACGCATTCAATCCAAAAAAACTCCTCCTCCTTTGAGTCACTTGCATATGCATATTTGTCCATGTCCAAAAATTGTGTTAGACAACTGCTCATTTCCAAAATAAAATTAGGAACCAGTTTGTGATGTGCTGAATCCAAATGGCACAATTATTTTGCCCAAGTAACATACCTGTCAATGACAAAGTCTTTTTTTTTTGGGGGGGTCTTTAATGTAGGTTTGCTTTTCTGCTTAGTACTCTGCTGTGTTCATAGGTTCATAGATTAGTACTAAGCTAACTGCCCTTGTGAGACATTTTCAGCCTAGCCAGTTATCCCTTTTGAGACTCAAACCCCGCACCTTCTGCTTGTAAGGCAAACACCTTAACCATTAGGCCACCCTCCCGTCTAACTATAGAAGCAAGCACTGCTTGTACAAGTACTTTCTTTCCTACTTCCTGTGACTGTGAGTGGTCAAGTGTTTTATAGTTCACCTTCCCACTGCACAACATCTTCCAAACTTCTGCTTCTGTCTTCTTCACTGTCCTGGATCAGTTTGATGGCCTGTTATCATGGAATGGCAACACTGTTCTCTGGTTCATTTTCAATCATTAGTCAATGTAAAACAGAGTCTTCCAAACCTCCTTTAAATACTGTAATTACAGGTTTCTCTCTCTTTTTTCCTCAACAACTGCCTCAAGAACAGGCATATTATGCTGGCTTGTTCTCATCCATAACTGCTGTCTCCAACAATTTTTCCACAGATTGTTCTTTGTTCAGATGCAACTTGCAGGAGTCCTTATGTTCCTCCTCTTCCTCCATCTCACTCCTTCCTGTCGTCACCCACTGGCTTGCAAACAAGAAAAGAGAAAAGGTTGCTTTATTTATATATGCATCATTTGCATATGTTTGGAACCCCATATCAATCTTATTTGCATCATTTTTCATAATTTCATCAGTAATAAAACAGTTTTTGTACTGACTTTTTTGTTCCCATTTTCTTCACTTCCACCCATCCTCCTCAATGCTTTTTCCATAACAAATCTGGTTTTCCAAAACACCCTCATCCCTTTTATTTGTTATACAGTAGCCTTTCACACCTTTTTTTCCACAATACCCAGACTGTAACGAATACTATTTTATTCCATTTATCAGTCTACTCCTTCTTTGTTCATATTTACCATACAATATTGTTTCCATATTCATTTTGTTGAAACCTTCCCAACTGTATACATTTAAAATTTTTACCAAAAAATGCTTATTAATTTTACATTCCAAAAAATAATCTTTTGAAGTTTCCTCTACCTTGTAATCATACAACATTCTTTCTTCTAATGCTTTGTTTCATATTTCTCTTAACTGGTAACTGGTTTAACAAAATTAAAAGTACCCAGCTTCATGGAAATCTTCAAACCTTTCCTTCTTTACTTTATAGCACTTATAACATCATCTGGTAAATCACACTGTGGCTCTAGATGAAGAAAGTCTTACATAATGTTTTCATATCACTCATTCCTTTTTTCACTACAGTCATTTTTAATTTCCATAACCTTACCTTATGTGCGTATTCCTTTCTTTCTATAATCTTTTTTTCATCCTTGTTTTCCTTTTTACTTGTTTCCACATCTATTTATACCCCTTGTGATAACCTGGTGGCAAGCAATGACACTAAATGCAAAGAGGATGCTGTTACTCAGTCTGTTTCAGTGAATAATCCACAAAACATAACCTTGGCACTAAGAGCACAGAGGAACTGTGCTACTGTCCTGGGTCTGGATCTCCAACCTCCACACCCAGATTAGACTGCACACTGTTCATGTACAGAGCCATACCACTTTTTACGTGAACTAATGTCTCCCAGTTCCCCTTTATCCACAGTAACTGCCTTTCACTCAAAGTATTATTTTTCATATTCACACACATGCATACAATTTCCAAGGAAGGCTGTTGAATTCTGCAGTTTCACACAGCATTCTTCTGCGTTTGGTAGTACTGCCAGCACTCTGAAGAAAGTCAGAAACTTCCAGTTACTGGTATGCTCTGATTGTGCCACTTGATACCTCAGGTAGTTGGTCGAAGCAGTCTCAAAGATGTGGCCCTTAGTGTGTTAATTCCTCAGTGTAAATGGTTACCCTGTTCTCAGTTAAGCAACAGTGCATAAATACTCTTGTAATAAATAAATACCAGCCAAAATCCACAATATATTGCAGGCTTCTATAAATTACTGAACTGTATGAAAGACAATACAAAATTGTGCTAAATGCATATTAATTCATCTAAAATTCATAAATTATTTAACACATTATATAACATTAACTTCACTTCATACAGTTCAGTAATTTATAGAAGCATGCAATATAGTATGTATTGCTTTATATAAAATGTTTTGCTGATTGTATTTAAGGGTATTTGAAGTGTAAGTATTAACAGGGTTAATGACATAATGAAATAATTATTTAATAGATTAATTGATGAGTATATAAAAAGAGAATGTGTTTATATGGTTATTTGTTCCACTGAAGGCCAATTGCTGAGGTACCAGGACGGATGTATTAAAATGGATTAAAAGGACTTTCTCTTTCATCTCACCATTTGATTGCTTCCTTATTTGGTGGTTTCTGATTTTTTCACCCCCTGCTCTGTGATCCAGATAAGATACCTCTGCCATACCTACCTGACACTTGTCAGCCGTGCCCTTTGCAATCTGCATAACACTTCTCTGACATGCTGCACATGGTGTGTCCAGGACCGACTGTAGATGGCAGTATTATACAAAGAAGCAATGGCATTAGGATGTGGTCTACCAACCTCTGGAAAGTTGCTGGGGAATTTTTCATACCAAAAAGTAATTTTTGTAAATTCATACAACCGAAATGGAGTCACAAACACTGATCTCTCCCTGGCTGCAGGTGTCAAGGGTACTTGCCAGTAATCCTTAAGCAAGTCATTAGTAGTGAGATACTTAGCCCCACTCAGCTGTTCTAAGGCTTTGTCTGTCCTGTGCATTGGGTAAGCACGTGACTCTGTATGGTTATTCAGTTTCCTGTAATCCACACAGAAGCAGGCACTACCATCCTTAGGTACCAGCACCACTGTTGAGCCCCAGGGACTGTTGGATTCTTGGATTACTCCCAGTTCCAACATATCCTTAATTTCCTCTTTCAGAGGTTGCCCAACTCTTTCAGGAACTCTGTAGGGAGATTGTTTAACTGGTCGCTGGGGTCCTATGTCTACATGGTATTCCACCAAGTGGGTACACCTTGGCTAACCAGTAAACATATCCCCAAATTCCTGCAATACTGCTCGTTATTTTCTGAACCTTGGCTATGGGTCAGTTGAGGGGAAAGGGCCACCCCATCCACTGAGTTGTCAGATCAAGCAGCACCAAGGAGATCTACTTCTAGATCCCCCTTCTGACTGCTCCTGCAACTCACTTCAGATGCTAAGTAATAGGGCCCCTCTGTCGTGATAGGGCTTTTAACGTGTTAACATGGTAGAGTTTGTGCTTTGGCCTCCCCTCTGGCAACTCTGTCATGTAGTTGGCAGCACTCACCTTTTTCACAGTGGTGAAAGGCCATCCCAGGCTGCCTGCAGCTTGTTGTGTCTTACAGAAATAAGCACCATCACCTTTTGCCCTATGGAATATTCTCTTGCTCTAGCTCTCCTGTCATACCAGACCTTTTGCTGCTGCTGTGCTTGTTTAGGTGGTCCTGAGCCATCCCCATGCTCTCCCTAAGCCTATTCCTGAGGTTCAGAAAATATTTCACAACAGACTCTTTGTGGGAGTTGTATGTACCCTCCCACTCATCACAAATTAAATCCAGGGGCCCTCTTACCCTGTGACCATACAGTAACTCAGAAGGTGAAAAACCCATAGATTCCTGGGGTACTTCTCTGTATGCAAAGAGAAGATGGAGGTACTTGTCTCAATCCTTTTTGAATTGGTCTGCAAATGCCCTTAACATGGTCTTCAATTTAGAGTTGAAACTCTCCATTAGACTGTTTGTCTGTGGATGGTAGGGGGTAGTCCTTATGCATTTTACCCCACAGCGTTTCCACAAGCATGCCAGCAGGTCTGACATAAGGTTGGCACCTCTGTCTGTTAGAATTTCAGTAGGAAATCCAACCCTGCTGAAAATGCCTAGTAAAACATTTGCTACCTTTTCTGTTTCAATGAAAGAGAGAGACACCACTTCTAGGTTAATCTACCACTACCAGGATCTATTTCTTACCTGTGGAACTTGGAGTATTCAGAGGTCCCACAATATCTATAGCTACCCTCTGAAATGGCTCCTCAGTAACAGGCAAGGGCATCTAAGCAGCCTTGGCTTTGTCTGCAGCCTTGCCATCCTTCTAGCACTGCTCACAGGTCCTGCAGTACCTTATTACATCATTTGCAATCCCAGACCAATACAAATTCTGCATAAACTATCTTTTAGTAAGTTTTATGTCCATATGACCTGCAAAAGGAATATCATGAGCTTATTGCCAGGAGTACCAGTCAGTGGGCCCTGGGTACTACCAACTGCTGTCCTTTCTGTCCATGTAGCCGTCCTTCAGGGATGCATTCCTTGTATAATAATCCTTTGTTTCAAAAAATGGACTCCCTCTGTCCTTGAGTATCTGAAGCCTCCTTGGCTACCTCCCTCAAGTCCTGTAAAGTAGGGTCTGAGATCTGAGCCTGCCTCAGCTCTTCCTTACTGACCCTCCCCAGCGTCCCTTCCAGAGAAGGTCTGGTACTGCCTACCAGTGGTGCCTAAAGTTCAGACTGACTACTGACACTTATCTATCCCCTGGAAGTATCACCTTCCAAGGGAATCCCAGTACCTTTCTCCTGTTGTGGCTCAGATCGCAGGTCACTGCCTCCACCCAGCTCCCCCACTGTAGTAGCCACATCACCAGCCCTAGATGGAGGTGTAAGCTCTGGCTGGGTCTCCTGTAATAGCATGCGCATAAAGTACTGTACTGTCAAAATAATTTCCTGTCAGGATATTAGCAAGAATTTCCTCAAACACAGCAGCCTGCTTACTGACTTGCCCCCCTTCCCAGTCCATATAGACTCTGGCCAAAGGTACCTGAAAAGGCTCCCCACCTAAGGTTGTTACTGGAGTGGACTGCCCAGGCAAGTATTGCGCCTGACTAACCACTGCAGGTTTGACTATGGTTATGTCTGAGGCTGTGTCCCTTTTAGCAATGACCTCCTTTCCGTCTACCAGGATAGGATACAGATTTTTGTTATGGCTGGGTACAGCTATTGTCTCTAAACAGCCCACCACTGTAGTAGTGGTAGTCTTGTTGGATGCTTATTGAGATCTTTGTTCTTCTCCCTGCCTTAATGGACAGAGAGACCCTACATGCCCCATTTGATTACATTTAAAACATCTAACTCCAAACCTGGGCATGTACCCGAACATGTGGCTTCCTCCTTGTCCTGTGTAAGCTGCAGGGATGGCCTTGGCTGCCCCATATGGGTTCCTTTATACACTTGTGGCATGCTGGGTCCCCCTCTCCTATGCAGTGGCAACCTGCTAGTTGGGTAAAGGTCCCCTTGCCTCCCCATCTCCTCAACAGTATTACACTCCCGTCTACCACCCAAATCCTCATGTCTTCCGGCATAGTTCTAAAGGCTTGTTCCCTGACCAAAAGATCTACAAGTTTTTTCAAATGTGGTAATATTACATTCACGCACAGATTTGTGAAAATAAGCGCTGATTTCTACAATATGCTCAGCCATGCTTTTGTCTGCCTTTCTCCTGTATTCTCTAAACTTTTTTCTGTACAGTTCTGGAGTTAGCTGATAACAAGCAAGCAAACATTCTTTAACTGTGCCATAATTTAAACAGTCAACATCAAGTTTAAAAACTGCATGCATCACTTTACCCATGAGCAAGGGAGATAAAAACCTTACCCACTGCCCTTAGTCAATTTGCTGTTGAATACATACCCTTTCAGAAGCCCTTAAAAAGAATCTATATTATCTTCCTCCTTATAATGAGGAAAAGTCGACTACTGACCTGGGTTTTTAGGTGAAACTTTCTCCCTCCCCATGACTCACATGCTTCTGGTGTAAGATGATCATCTCCTTTTCATGCTGACATTATTTTTTGCTCTCCTCTGCTTCCAGTTGTCCCATTTGATCAGCTGCTTCAAGTTCCATGCACTTCATTTCCAGTGCCACTCTCTGTAAATCCATCAGGGCTGAAAAATCCTCCTGAGATGGAACAGACTGTCCTGGTTTGGTTCCTTGCAGATTCTTTCCTTGCTGCATTGTGCACAAAGCTGCGACCATCTCCTCCTTCAAAATATTGGCTTGCTGCAGTCCCCTGGCTTCATACACCTTTGCCAACTACTAAGTCCCTGACATTTTAGCATACTTGTCAGGAGAGTCCATGTTCTGCCAATTTCTAACTAGTCTGCCTAGAAAATAAAATAACTACTGTGTACAACCATACCTCTGTATATTTTACTTTTTAGCAGAGAGGGTTAAAACAGACCTTCGGCAACACAACTGTTTTCGATTGAATAACTCTGATACTAGTTTCCACACCACTGGGCACCAAATGTGACAGCCTTGTAGCAACTAGTGCCACTAAATGTGAAGAAGATGCCGTTACCCAGTCTGGTTCAGTGAATAATCCATAAAACATAATCTTTGCACTGAGAGCATAGAGGAAGTTTGCTACTGTCCTGGGTCTAGGTCTCCCAACCTCTACACCCAAATTAGTCTGCACACTGTTCACTTACAGAATCATACCACTCTCTCCATGAACCAATGTCTCCCAGTGCTACTCTATTCACAGTGACTTCCTTTCACTGTAAATATTATTTTCCACATTCACACACATGCGCACAATTTCCGGGGAAGTCTGTTGAATCCTCCAATTCTACACAGCTTTCTTCCTAGATCTGGTAGTACCGCCACCACTCTGAAGAAAGTCAGAGACTTCATTTACTGGTATGCTCTGATTGTGCCACTTTATCTCTTTTTTACAGGTAGAGGGCCGAAGCAGTCTCAAAGTCTGTGTTGGCCTGCACTTCAGAGAAGTAGTTGCCGAACAGGAGAGAACCCAGGACCAAACTCTGTGGTACTCCACTCATCACTGCTCTGAAGTCGGACTTGGAGTCTGCTACTTTTACTGTCTGGGTTCTGTCAGTGAGTCAGTTGGCCACCCATCTTGTGACATAGGGATTTATGCCCAGTTTAGTGAGTTTATCTATAATTCCAGAATGGGGGATGGTATCGAAAGCCTTGGTGAGGTCAAGATAGGCTATGTGCACTACCTTGCCCCAGTCTACGGCTCTAGTGACTGCTTCAAAGAAGTCAATCAAGTTTAGTAGACATGATCTGCATTTTACAAACCCAAACTGAGTGGGGTCCAGGGTTTGGAGGTTACCCATGTCTTTGTTTATAAGCTCCAAGATGATACGTTCCATGGCCTTGGAGACCAGGCTCGTTGGGCTAATGGGGTGGTAGTTTCCAGGGTCCGTGGTGGCACCCCCTTTATGGAGTGGGATAACCGTCGTTGTGTGCCATTCAGTAGGCACATAGCCTGAGGTGAGGCTTTGATTGAACATGGTAGTTAGGTGGGGTGCCAGTTTGTTCTGTAGTTCATGCAGTTTGCAGCCTGGGATGTTGTCTGGTCTCATGGATGCTGTGTTCTTGGCTTTGGAGAGTGCGGTCTTTACTTGTTCATCCATGATTACAGGGGCTTTGCATTCTTCCAGTATTAAGATGTGCCCTTTGGAGGGTGAGAGGGGGGGGGGGTAAAGTTAGCAATATTTTCACTGCCATGTTCATGGGGTGAGTGCTAGGCTAATGACCTTAACAGGCCCTTTTTTAAGGTCTAGCCATGCTTCCCAGGGTGAGAATCAAACCCTGTATTTTGTAACTCTGAGGGGAATACCTTAACCATTATGCCAACTGCTGGCCCCCATATAGATCAGTTTTTATCAAATTCTGTCATTATATATTCTTCCCATAATTTCTTCCTCTCCAGCTTAATTCTTTTGTCATCCTAACTTCACCAGTTAACCTTTTTATTATCTCTTTATTCTCGCATATTCTTACATGCGTAGCTCTTTTATCAGAAAACTCAGCAACTACCACACTTCCTCCTATTTCTTCCATTCCATTAGAACATATCACATAATGTATCTGTGTTTAAATATCCTTGTTAATTCTATTACTTTTCTCCCAGCCTGTAGTCCTCTGCAGTTTACAACTTCCTTCAGTACTTTCACATTTTGTGTTACTTTCCTCTTCTTTTTCCATAATTTACAGTTAGTGTTTCCTAAAACAATAATAAACATATTAACCAAAACATATTTTCTGAGACCTCAGACATATTTTTCCTGTCTGTCTTACTTTCTAAACACGCATGCAGCTAGAGTCCTCCCCTCCTCCCTTTAGTAGGTCGTAGCCTTTACCTTCCTTTATCTCCCTTTAGGACATAACTTTTTTGTTTAATTTCCGATATTAACCTTATTTCTTTCCCTTTTGCCATTTCCAACCCAGTATATGTAAGTCCTACTTTATACATTAACAGGCAATTGGCTATTTATCCGTATAACAACTGCGAGATACAAGTCTCTGGTCTATTCTGGGACCCCTGTGTAAGACTGTCTCTGTTTTTAGCTGTTATACGCACCTGGATGGGCTTCACTAATAGTTTTTCTTGGTCGTACTCCACTAACATGGGGTCAGCATGCTCCATTCCCTACAATACTTCCAATTTCCACCCACCCCTACTACTCCTACACTTTATAGTTCTTAAAGTTATACCCCATTTTTAAAACACCAATCATCATATACCCCCAATTAACCCTACTATCTAGTCAGCTTCCTAACTTCTCCCTCTTAGTACACCCCCCCATAATTATACCACCAGCCCAACTAACCAACTTTTATTCCTCCCTATAAGACTAACCTTCCATTCCATGCCACCACGAAACCTTACAAACATATTCTAATAACAAATTATGCTTGTAATGACTTGTTTAACCACCCTATTAATAATCCTCACCCTTGCAACATCCTTGTTACCTCAAACTCTTATAAACTGCCTCATCAGCTACCTCCACTACCACATACCCTTCTCACCAGCTTCTCTAACATCTCGCCACAGTTATTTCACTATTCCGTCACCTACTTCTCAGCTCCTGAACTCCTAACCACCACACATACCAAGCTGCACCTTTTACCTCTTGCATCTACTGTATCAAAAAAAAAAAGCTACACTATACTCCTATCTAATTCCATTTCACTTCAGTGTGGAGACATCCACCCAAATCCAGGTCCTAGCACTAACCTAGACAGTAAAGCATATACTAAACACCTAACTATAATGACCCTCAACCTTAGAAGCATATGTAATAAAATAGGTCCCTTGTATGCCTGAATAGACCAGTACAAACCACACATCCTAGCCTTAACCGAAACCTGGATAAATTACTAAAGAATACAACTTGGTCTCCCCTAAAATATCTCCCTGCAGATGAAGCAGTGCAATACTTCAACACCATTTTCCTACAAATACTTAATTCCCTTGTGCTTGTACACACTAAAAGAATTAAAAAGAACTCTGCTCCTGGGTTATCCAAAGCATGCAAAAATCTAATGAAATAAAGTAGTATTGCCTGGGATAATTGGAACAAAATAAAAAATGAAGAAAATCTACTAGTCTGTAGACAACTAGGCTAAGGAGCAAGTGACCAAAGACAAACAATTGTACTACACCCACCTCCAACAGGAGCACAGAACTAACCCCAAACATTCTGGTCATCCATCTCATCCCTACATAACCCCATAACAAAACAAGAATATTCCCCTTGTGCTGATGCCCCCAGCCCTCCCTTGCAAACATCTAATGAATTCATCAACCACTTTATACAGTCTGTAGCCACCTTGATCTGTAAAACCCCTACCACTGCCACTACTACCTTCAATCGTGTCTTTTTGCCTAGCCATGACCCTGTCCACCATAGAAATCCAAAAGCCTGTTCTGAAAACTCAGCCACTTTCTCTCTTTAGCCCATCCCCCTAGTCTCATAAATAGAGTATCGTTAAAACTTAAGCCCTGCTCCACCTCTGCGGATAACCTCCCATCAGTACCTTAAATTAGCTGCAGACTGTTGCACACCCCATCAGTATCCTAGTCAGTAGATCCATCTAAGAATCATTAGTTCCAAGCATATGGCAAATGTTGCATATTATTCCTATTCGGGGGAAATTCCACAGAACTCACTAACTTCAGACCCATAGCCATTCTATCTCCCACCTCCAAAATACTAGAAAAAGGCATTCACCAACAACTAATGCAATACTTATTGGAATACAATCTACACACACACACACACCCAGGACACAGCACATACACTGCCCTCCTGTCCTTCACTGGCTCAGTAAATAAGGTGAGAGACACTGATAACTTTGTATCTGCTATATTTCTTGACCTATCAAAAGCACTCGACATGATCTCTCATGCCATACTCCTGGACAGGCTGTCTAACCTAGGTTTTACACCTCCCATCTTACAGTGGTTTAACAGTTACTTATACGATCATAAGCTGTAAAATGGGTAAATGAAATCTCTCCCTTTATACATAACCCCACTGGTGTCCCACAAGGTTCCATTCTTGGACCTTTACTCTTTAATATCTTCACAAGCAGCCTGTATACCTCCTCATCCCCAGGAACTCTCATACAGTAGTAGATGACTCCACTGTCATCTGCAGTTCTTCTACTCTTCCCCAAATGCTCTCCATCACACAGCAAAACTTTACTGCCGTTGAAACCTGGGTCACTAACTCTCAACTATTCCTTAACCCTAAGAAAACCAAACTCCTTCTCTTCCTACCAAAAAATAACCCTATTGACATAAATCAGTTCAAAATACATTCTGCAGACAACACCATCATTGAAATAGTACACCATACTAAACTGCTAGGAGTCATCATAGACAATCAACTTAAGTTTGATCTCCATATACTACATAATGTCAAAGAAATCACCAAAACTAGGCATCCTATATCGAAACACTCACTCACTGAACACATCAGCCAAAGCCACTCTTTCTAAAACTTTCCTGCTCCCTTCCCTAATTTGTGATACCACCATCCTTACTATTCTCCAGTCTTCTATTAGATCCAAAATTGAATAGTGTTACAACAAAGTGGTCATGGTTGCCACAAACTCAAAAGCCTACACACATCATTGTAGAGCACTACATATGCTTCAATGGCTAGAACTCCGTAACCACCTTTATTATGTCCAGCTCTTAACCTTACACAACATTATCTATAAACCCTCAGCCTGCCCAGTGCTGAACCACTTAGTCAAAACTTACACCCCCATTAGAACCCTTGGGTCTGAAGACAACAAACTTCTTACCATCTCCAAACCCCTAAACTTCCAGGACAAAGCCTCTATTCTAACTCCATCGCTAAAGTATGGCACTCTCTCCCCCTATCATCTAGAACAGTTAGTAGCCTGGTAGCCTTCAAAACCTCACTAAAACATCATCTGAATAAATTATGGTTGTGCTCATTCTCTGCTCCTGGTTAACTTCACCTCTGCTTTCTCTCCCCGTCTTTTCTACTCTAACCTGATATTCTCGCCTCCCTATTCTTCCCTCCTAACTGATGCGATTCGAGTCAACTAATCCCACTTTCCTCATTCTCTCCTCCTCCTCACAAAAAAAAAAAAAAAAAAAAAAAAAAAAAAAAACTTTTTTGATTACGAAAATTATCAAGAATTTGTACTATGAAAGAATTATTCTACCCACCAGGAGGTGTCTAGGAGCTAAAGAATGTATTATATTCTATATACCTTGGATATTTTTCTTGTACATTTGAATGCTGTAATGACTGTATCTCTACAAGAACCTAGAACTGTTTTACTCTGTATTAAGCTAAGACGTTCTAATTTGTCTGTAACCCATGGTGTTGCTTGTAAGTTTGAATGCTGTAATGACTGCGTCTCTACAAGAATCTAGAACTGTTTTACTCTTGTGTTAAACTAAGACATTCTGATTTGTCTGCAGTATGTCTGCAATCCATGGTCTGCTGTTGGAGCTTTTCTCCCTGGGCCTCCTCTGAAAATGGATTCTTCTACTCAGATGGACTATCCTGGTAATCAAATGTCAAATAAAAATAAATATCAAAAATGTATTTCTAATTTTGCTACTATTGCGTTTCTTTGACTCACCTGACCAAAAGTAAGTCTTCCTTGAAGTTAAGTGGACAGTTGAAGCAGAGCAAGTCTTTAAGCAGCTAAAATAGATGCTGTGTTCATAACCAGTTGTACTAACTCAAGATTTTTCCAAACAGTTTTAAGGAAAAAAATACCTATGCAGAGGTCCTCAATAAAAACTTACCTAAACAACAGAGACTTCCAAAACACACTCACAAACATTCCACATACATCACACACAACAGACAACACACCAGTGTCACACAAACACAGCCATAAGGCATAACAAGATACCAACGCAGCACACAAGGCATAACAGTAAACCATACTAGTCATTGGCGACTTAGTTGTGAGACACACCAATGTCCCCCTCACTAGGCTTGACAAGGAGAAGGTCACAGTCAGTTGCCTGTCAGGTGCCGGAATCTGCCACATCATGCACTCACTTAAGTCTCTCCACAGCAGGTACAAGTATGACTCTGTCATTGTACATGTTGGTGTGAATGACTTGATGCTTACCTCCCTGGACTGTATGAAGAGAGACATGATTGAGCTCTGAGTATGTGTCCCAGGCAGGTATGACCCTAGCACTAAGTAGCATCCTACCTTCACCAAGAATTGATACCACAGTGTCAACAAAATAATTGACTTCAAAAATTGGCTTAGTTTCTGGTGTCCTTCCAAGGGGATCCAGTATCTGTCTGCCTGGGATGACATGGTTGACAGGCCTCAATGCTTTGCCAGAGATGGCCTCCACCTTTCACCCCGGGATTCTGGATCCTGGCCAAGGCTCTGTCAAAAAGCAAATTGAATGTCATGCTGCTTAATGCTAGGAGCCGTAACCTGAAAATGCACTTACTGGAGGCTCTCTAAGCACTGGAAGATGCTGATGTCTGTGCAGTCATGGAAACTTGGTTCAGGGCTGCGGAGAGCACCCCTGCCTTACTAATCTGTACCTCATTCCACACATTCCAACCCCAAAATGAAGTTGGGAAGACTAAGGGTAGTGTAGTCTCTATCTTCATTAAGGACAGGCACACCTCCAGACTGGTATGCTACCATCATGCATTAGAATTATTCCAGGTGCAACTGACAGTTGGCAAGACACCTATCCAAGTTATGGCCAGCTATAGGTCCCCTCCATGACTCAGGACACCCACTCTTCCTACATGGACCTACTTGACTCCATCAAGGTACCACCTAACAACCCTGATCCTTGGTGATTTTAACTACCCCACCATAAACTGGGTGAATTATTCCTGCACTAATGCACTCACCCAACGATTCCTTGACTTCATCAGTTCTAATGCACTAAACCAGCTCATCTCACCTCATCTCGCCGAAGGGGAGATACCATTCTGGACTTGGTTCTCACCAACATGTGGGACCGCTGCACCACTCCCATAATACATGCTTCCCTGGTGAGATCAGATCATAGGTCTGTCTCATTCAAAGTTTCTATCCAGCCAACACTTCCAGATTTAACCAGGCTAAAAATATTCTCAAAAGCTGACTACAGCCTTCTAAGGGTGTGGGTATCAGTAGCTTCACACCACCACACCCCCCACAGAGGATGCAAACAACTATGCTGAACAGTACGCCAATGCAGTATACAAGCACCTGTACAACTGCATGGACTTAGCCATACCCAACAAAAGTAAAACCTGCTCCTCAAGGAAACACAGACCTGTCTGGTGGACATCCTATATCAACAGGCTTTACAACAAAAGGAAGAAATTGTTGTCCAAGGGTAAAAAGGAACAAATTCCAAATTGGAAAAACTCCCTCCTCAGCAAGTAAATTAAAGCAAATTAGATCACTAGTGAAAATCTCCAAAAGACAATTACGAATTGAAAGTAGCCCCCGAAACTAAAGGAAACCACAAACCTGCCTTCAGTTACATCAGGAACCTCCATGGCAAAGCCCAGATTTATTCCGAATTCATAGGATCATAGGAACTTACTAGGCTATTGGCCCTAAGGCCCTTACAAGCCCAGCCAAGAATTTAGCCCATGTACCGACAAGTCAGCACCCAATGCCTCTGTCCAACAGGGACACAGGTGGAATCCCAGTGGTGTATTTTTCTGTTCCCCATCCAGTTATCCAGGTTGTGGTTAAAAGGGGTTAATGAGGTACTTTGATTGATGTGGAGAGGGTGTCTGTTCTACAGAAGGGGGGCCACTGGGACACAAATCTGTCCGGCCAACTGTTGATGTCACAGACCAGGTTAAAGTCGTGTGTGCGGGTTACTTGAGTGGAGCTTGCCTTGCAGATATGCAGTAGTCCCATCACAACGGGATCTGAGATTGCTTTGTATGCCAGACAGAGGTCACCTCTGAGGAGTCTGAGATCAAGTAGAGGGACAGAGCTTTTAGCCTACCTGTGTAGGGTAGATGTTTGAGGCCCTGGATTCTCCTGGTGAGGAATCTCTGTGGTCTCTCCAGCTGTTGCATGTGCTTTGTGAGGTACATGCCGAAAGGAGCATTGTACTGCATAATGGGTCTTATAAGGGAAGAATACAGGGATGTTATGACCTCTTTACTAATGAGGTGGGCCATGTAGAAAGTTTTCCGTACAACGGAGGCAATATGATGGTCAAAAGTCAGTTTGCTGTCAGCCTGGGTACCCAAGTCCCTCACAACTGATTGCATGCTTAGGACCTTGTTATTAATGTGATAATTTGTGGGGATGTCACTTTCCCCAAAGGGGATGATGATGCAGTTTTGGCATTCAGTTTGAGGCCATGTTTCTGCAGCAGTCATTTGTTCGGGTGAGACCCTTTTGGAGGATGTCCACATCACTAGGGGAATTAAAGACAGCACTCAGATTGTAGTCATCTGCAAACTTGGCCAGCTACAGCCCATTGGTTTTGGCCTGCACCTCAGAAAAGTGTATCCCAAACAACAGAGGCCCCAAGACTGATCCCTGGGGTACACCGTTTGTTACAGGTCTACTGCTTGAGGTGGCTTCCCCTATTTTGACTAGGTGGGTTCCATCAGTAAGCCATTTTGCTACACATCTGGTAACATACCGATTGATGCCTGGTTGAGAGAGTTTATCTATTATACCCGAGTGGGGAATAGTATCAAAGGCTTTGGCCAGGTCAAGGTAGGTGGTGTGCACCATCTTCCCTCATCCGTGGCTTTGGTGACTTTCTCAAAGATGTCAACCAGATTTAACAGGCATGCCCTCCCCTTGATGAAACCAAATTGTGTTGGATTGAGTCTTTGGAGGTTGTCAATGTTCTTGTTAATGAAGTCCATGATGATCCTTTCCATGGCCTTGCAGATCAGGCTAATTAGGCTGATGGGTCTATAATTTCCTGGATCGGTGGACACTCCACCTTTTGTGAAAAAGGATGACAGTGGCTGTCCTCCACTCGGATGGGATTAAGCCGGTACTCAGGCTTTGGTTGAACAGGTTGCCTAATGGTGCTGCAAGTTCCCGCTGGAGTTCATGTAGGATGCAGCCTGGGATGTTATTGGGTCCCATGGAAGCTGTATTTTTTGCTTTTGAGAGGGCAGTGATGACTTGTTTCCTAGAGATAAGTGGAGGGGGCAGAAGCTGGGGATGTCCTGATTTACTGATGGGGGGGGGGACAGAGGGGTGACATTTTCACTGAACCTATCTGCCAGCAGGTTGGCTATATCTACGGCATTTGTGTATGTGGTGTCCTTGACCACCATTTCGGAGCAGATCTGAGTGCTTCCTTTGAGATTACGGACATATGTGAAGAAGGTCTTATGACTGTCTTTTAGTAGATGTGGCTAGCTTGGACTCAAATTTGCTTTGGAGGATTTCACTATTGCTCTTATTTGCTTGTTCAGGCTAAGGAGAGATTGTTTCCAATTAGGTACCTGCTCCTTCTTAGTCTTGGACAGCAATTTATTCCTTTTATTATAAAGTTTATTTATTGCAGATGTCCACCAGACATGTTTAATCTTTCTTGAGTAGGATAATTTTTTCCTGTCGGGTATTCCTGATTCCATGTAGCTATATAAATGCTCATATAGTACTTTGGTGCAGGTTTGGATATATGTGCCAGTTCCTATGGAGGGGGTGTAGGTTTGGATATTTGTGCCAGTTCCTATGGAGGGGGAGGGGTATGTGAACCTGTTTATACATTCCCTCAGGAGGTTGTAATCAGCTTTGGAGAAGTTTTTTTGTTTGACCCTAGCTGGGACGGGGTCAGCGGAGATGGTGACTTTGAAAGTGACTGCTTTGTGGTCGGATCTTACCAGCGAGGATGACACTGTAGGGGTGCTGTAATGGTTACTGTTGTTTGGTTAATACCAAGTCCAAGATGTTATCACCTCTTGTGGGGGTGTCGACTAGCTAGTCCAAGGCATTTGCATTGACAAAGTCAAGGAACCTCTGGGCATTTGTGCTTTGACACGAGTAGTTTTTCCAGTCTATGGTTGGATAGTTAAAGTCGCCCTGGATCAGGGTAATGGGTTGAATCTTGATAGATTCAAAGAAGTCCAGATAGGTGGAGTGGGCCTCTTGAGTCAAAGTTGGGGGCCTGTAGCTAGATATGATTTGAATAGTGGTCTTGTCAGTGGTTAACTGCAGCTGGAGTGTCTCCTCTGCTTTATACTGTTTGACCAGCCTGGAGGTGTGTATGTCTTTAATATATATTGCAACACCACCCCCTTTTTCTTTGCTTTCCATGGTTTGGGAGGTCTGAATGTATGATAGGATGAGTAACTTGGTATGGCTGGGGTACTCTGCATAGCTTTGAACCAGGTTTCTGTGACTGCACAAATGTCAGCATCTTCCAGGGTTAAAAATGCTTGCAGTGAGTGCAGTTTCATATTTAGACTCCTATCGTTTAGCAGCATGACCTTTAATTTGCATTTTGATGACATTTTTGTGTTGGTAGTTTTGATCTAATGGCATTGCCTAAAAAAGGCACTATGGGGGAGGCAAGAGCCTTTGCCAGAAGCCTAAAGCCCAAGGGAGACAGATGCAGGCTATCTCTGGCAAACCATCATGGTCTGTTGATCATGTCTTCCCAGGCTGTCCGGTACTGGATCTTCTTGGAATGATACCAGAAGCTAAGACAATTGTTAAGGTCAATCATTTTTTGTTTGTATTGTGGCATCATTCTGGGTGACGGTAGAATGCAGCTTAAGGCTGGGAACATACCTGCCTGGGACACATTCAGTGAGCTCGATCATGTCTCTCTTTATATAGTCCAGGGAGGTACATCTCAAGTCATTCACACCAACATGGACTATGACAGAGTCATAACCATACCTGTTGTTGAGAGACTTGAGTGCATGGGTGATATGGTGGATTTTAGCACCTGACAAACAACTAAGCGTGACTTTCTCCTTATCCAGCCTGGTGAGGGGCAATCCGTGTGTCTCACAATGGAGTCTCCTATGACTAATATGTTAGGTTTATGTTTAGGCCTTGGTGGCTGTGAGACACAGGTGTGTGGACTATGTGTGGTGTGGTGGGCAGTGGAGTTTGCGTGTGTTTTTGCCTCGGCAGTCTCTCTTGTTTGGGTTTGTTTTTGTGTAGGACCTCTGCATATGTACGTGTGTGTTGTGTAGGTGTGGGTGGTGTTTGAGGTGTGGTGTTTGTACTGAGAACCTTCTCAGTGCCAGATATACTGGCTTGTGAGAGAGAGAGAGAGAGAGAGAGAGAGAATAGACTTGTAATTGCATCTTTTACAAATTGTGTTCCTAGGTGGTAGTAGTAAAGGGTTGTGCATGTACATGAGGCAGTTGCTACACTGTCTCAGGATGCCCATATCAACCAGACTGGCAAGATAAACTGTAGGGAATTATCCATCCATATTAGTCACAGTCTGAGGGAGGGAGGCCAGAGAAAGCTAAGGGGGTAAATGGTGGAAGGTAAAGAAGAGTGCTACTAAGTGATCACACAAGTGCTACTGAGGGAAAATTTGTAGCTGGAATACCTCACAGTGGGTTAAAAACAGAGCAGCTGTGGTGCATGATGTACAAACAAGCCCAAAGTATCTCAAACAGGGGGTTTAAACACCACAAAAAATAGAAGATTATAGTAACACAGAAATCTAGCCTCTTGGCCTGGAAATGTGCTATAAAATGAGGAACTACACTGTTGGGATATGGCTGTATCTAAGGGAAAAATTGTTGAAATTATAGCAAACAAACAGAAACTCCATTCAAGGGTTGGGGATTAAATACCAGAATGTTAAAACCTAAAACATCTTTAAAAAAAGCTCAAAAGAACCAGCAAGGTGCTTACTTTAAGCCCTAGACCAGCCAACCTTTAAAAGCCAGGGAACAATCAGCACAATCCTCTCACTATAGTGCAGTAGAGCCCTTTCTAATCCAAGATGGCCTGGAAAATGTGCTCAGAACAAACAGCCACTACAAACAACCAGCCAGGCCCAGAAACAGCAACCCTGAGTCTGGACTATGCTACAGCTACTAGCTACAGTATTTTAAGCAGAAAACACTACAGAAATGTTTACCACAGCAGAAATAGGACTTAACAGTACCACTTACACTGATCCTGTTGACTTAGTCAACCTGCTAGCAGATGGGTCCAGCTCAAACTTCAACCCCTTATCTCCCCCAAAGGCCCATTCGTCATTCCCAATACTTGTCCCGTACCTCACATCTCTGTAGATCAAGTGTTAAAGGCCCTATCCAAGGCAAAGAACACAGCTTCCATGGGACCTGATAGTATCCCAGGCTGTATTCTGCACCAAGTACAGGCTTCACTCCAGCAGAGTGGAGAACTGTCATTGTCATCCCCTTGCACAAAGGTGGTGCCACTACTGACCCTGGAAACTATCACCTCATTAGCTTGACAAGTCAGATCTGTAAAGCCATGGAGCTTATTATTATGGATCTCATAAACAAGGACATAGGCAATCTCCAAGCACTTTACTCAACCCAGTTCAGATTTGTCAAGGGCAGATCTTGCCTGTTGAACCTGGTTGATTACTTTGAGACTGTAACCAAGGCCATGGATGATGGAAAGTCAGTACATGCAGCTTACCTTGACTTGGCCAACACCTTTGACTCAATCCCCCAGTTGGGCATCATTGAAAAGCTAACACAACTTGAAGATCCCCATCTCATCAGATGGATGGCCAACTGGCTCACCAATAGGGGCCAGAAGGTCAAAATTGAAGCCGCCACCTCCAACAGCAGACTTGTCACTAGTGGTGTTCCCCAGGGATTTGTCCTGGGACCCCTACTGTTAGGCATCTATTTCTCAGAGGTCCAGCCAAAGACAAAAAGCCTGTGGCTGACCAAGTTTGTGGATGACTGTAAGTTGGGTGCTGCCATTGACTCCCCGAATGATGTTAACATACTGTAAGAGGGTCTCACAACAACAAATGATTGATGCCAAAGTCATGGCCTTAAGTTAAACACAAAAAAAAAAATGTATTATCAACCCATTCAGCAAAAACATGGCCCCTACTGATTACCACATCAGCGGCAACCCACTAACTACACAACATGTGGTGAGAGATTTGGTTACTCAGGTTGACAACAATCTCATATTTGGCCATCATGTAGCAACAGTGGTCAGAAAGGCCTTTTACTTGCTTCATCTCATAAGTAAAGGGATTGCATCCAGAAAAAAATGAGGTTATTACCTCTCCGTACTCCTTGCTCATTATGCCAATAATTGAATATAATGCCCCATTTGGTATGTACCTTTCCAAACACCTGCCCCAACTGGAAAGGCCACAGAAATACCTCACAAAGAGAATCCATGGCCTCCAACACCTGTTCTATGTGGACAGGCTCAAATCACTCTACTTGGGGATCGTACAGATTGCTTAGAGGTGATCTGTGTCTCACCTACAAGGCAATATCGGACCCTGCCTTACTAGAGATTTTCCATATCAGTAAGTGTAACTCCTCGTGCATTACCTGCTCAAAAGGCCTAAATCTAATATGCAACATCAAGCAAAGCCTGCTGGAGAAACAGGATGGTCTCCCAGCAGCTGCCCAGTTTCTGGAATAGACTTCCCATACATGTCAGAGTACCTCGCTGACTCTCTCTTCAAGCGCAACCTTGAGTGGATGGGAAACCACAGATTTGTCCCAGGGGTTCCATCTGTGTCCCTCATTGACAGGGATGACAGGGGCTGACTGAGGTTTCTTTTTTGGGGATAAACTCTTGGCTAGGCTTGTAAGGGCCCCAGGGCCATTAGCCTAGTAATCTCCTATGAATACAGATGCTTCTGAGGTGGGTATAATTGCAGTCATATCTCTGACTATAGATGGAGCTGAGTATCCAGTCTGTTATGTAAGTAGAAAACTCAGAAATTCTGAAATGTATTATTCATCTATAGAGAGAAAATATCTTGTTATAAAATAGGTCCTCATGATTCTAAAATATTATTTGTTGAGTATGAGATTTTGTGTCAACAAACTGTCCATGCCCTTTTGCAACCCAAAACTATTCAGATAGGCTTTGAATTCCTAGTATTATGATATGAAACTCCAATGGTTTACCTTTAGATGTGCATATTGCACAAAGGCGAACAGCAATTGTGCGAAAGGCAGTTTGCAAGATTTGCAAATACCAAACGGAAAAAGGTTCGAATGTGCAATGAGTGAATGCACATTGACATTCGCTCATTGCACATTCGACATTGTGGGGCAGATTTTCCCCACTGTAGTGCGATCTCGGAGTTAGAATATTAAAGTGGGGGGGTGGGGGTGCAGCCCCCCCACATGGGGGGTGCAGGGGTGCTTGCCCCCCTACTTTACACTTCTTTTTTTTTTTTTTCATCCGACATTAATGTTCGAAAAACAGTGAATCTGCTTTTCAATTTGCTGTTTTTCGAACATTAAGGACTGTAGCCATTTTCACTTTCGTGGTTACAAGTCGCTCATATGAGCATTCGTACCACTGTGATTCGGCTTTATAAAGGTAAACCAATTCCAACATCATCCCACAGTAAGTTGAATATGGATAGACTGTCTTGGGAGTATATATCATTTGGATGCAGTAGAAGTGATTCTACACTTTGGGGGGGGGGCTTGTGGTAAAGTGACTATTAAGCCTGGAAAATATATTGTGTATGGTGGGGCTGTTTCTGAAAGGCATACTGCTTGTGGTAGGTTTGGGTCTGCTGTTTTCTTTACCATAGACAGAGTGAGAGAATACAGAGCAGGCTGACAAGTCTCCATTACGACTGATGAGGAGCAGCTTCCTTTAGTTGTATGTCATACCCACAACATTGGAGTAAGTTAGATTTCTGATCTCTGTGTCCAGAGTGTGTTCTGAAGAGGAATTTTCAGAGATCTGCATGTGAAGGATGAATGTGGCCTGGAAGGTGCCCCTGTAAACTTATAAAAGGAACAAGAGTTGAAATTGATGGAATAAACTCTTGCCTGTAGGGTGAAAAAGTCTTGAAGGGGAATGACTAAAAAACATATTTTTAATTACTGTTGTTTGTTGGTCAGCTTTGAGGTTAACACTGTGCATTCCGATATACTGAATTTGTTGGTGAACTTTGGAAATTAACATTGCAGTGCACAAATGACTGTTAATCTTTTATGTTTGTTACTCCCCATTTTGTGTCTTCCTTGTAAATAAATCACCATTTAAAAACTGACAGTCTAGTTCAATAGAATGTTATTTTTGAAAATATCCACATGAATAAGTACAGTGTGTGTGTATATATTCGTACACACATACACACACACACACACATATATATATATATACACACATATATATATATATATATATATATATATTTATTTATTTATATAAGTGGATCTACTTCACATGGTCAACATTACAGAATGTCGAAGACCATATGGCTGAGACCATATGATCGACATTCGAAATGTCGACCATGGAATTTAAAAAAAAAAAAAAAAAAACTTACCTTCACGCTGCTAGCAGGGGGGCTATAAATCTTTCCATTCCGCACTGTACGGAGATGCCGGTTCCGCATGGTCAACATTTCGAATGTTGATCATATAGTCTCAGCCATATGGTCTTCGACATTCTGAAATGTCGACTATGTGAAAGGGACCCCATATAAGTATATCGATTCCATTCAACCTGTTGATTTGTTGAAAGTCAAAAGTCGGTACATCTGATCAAAAATCAGCTGTTTGACTGTACCAGCTTTTCGTGATACAGTGGGTTTCTTAGAATTTACCCTTTCTCCAGTGTGTTGCGATCTCGACATTGGTATATATAATTAACAGGGGCTGTTGGGGGGGGGTGCAGGGCGCTTTCCTCTCCAGCAAAAAGTAGATTTTGTGTTGTTTTGAATCTTTATAATTTTAACTGCTTTGATGTATGAATTGATGCTCAAAGTTTTGATACTTCGATAGTCTGTCATCCACACACACATACATATATATGAGTGTGTGTGTGTGTGTGTGTGTGTGTGTGTGTGTGTGTGTGTGTGTGTGTGTGTGTGTGTATATATATATATATATATATATATATATATATATATATATATATATATATGAAGAGAGAAAGATTTGTATATTGTAACTCAGCTTGGTGTTTCTCACCAGTGAGTGTCATTTTGAGTGTGTTTTTATACGATCTGCTCTGCTGTTGCTTGTTCTGACTGTTTTGCATGTTGCAGATGTCCCTTTAAGGAGAACATAAAAGTATGCTGATGATGTGTCAACAAAATTTATGTAAAAAGTACAGTATAACCCAATTCAGAAAATATCTGGGGGAGTCTGGATTGTTAAGAGAGTCTTAGCTGTCAAGAGTAAGATCTCTGGAGATATTTTTCCTAAGGATTATTTTCCAGAGGAGAGACCTGTAACCTATGTGTCTGGAAGAAGACCAGAGAGACCGACTCTGCATTTTATTTTAGTTCAATACCCAAGTTTTGTTACAAAATGTACTTTGCTTTTGCTGTAGACTACAGACATTATTTTTAATTTGGCAAAATAGCCTTTCATTTACATTTTGTGAATAAATTGTTTTAATAAAAAAAGACTGTTGTTTTGGCTGCGCTAATTTTCCACAGTCTAGCTGCAAGAACACATCCCTCCTCATCACCACAGTCCAGCTACAAGAGCGCCTTCCTCCCCCAATACAAAACATCACATAACCAAGGAGGGGACGAGAGAGAGAGAGTGCATCTGCATGTTCCTTTTTTTCAACTAGGGAGGTTATCCAGATGGACTAGTTTCAAGTATATATGTATATGTGGTGTGTATGTGTAATATCTATATATATATATATATATATATATATATATATATATATATATATATATATATATATATATATATATACACACACACATACACACCACTTATGTTTATATCATTATCAACATTATCAGTCCTGTTTTCCGATTTTTTACTTGGAGTTGGGTGTTGCTTCAGCTGTTGCCACCTGTCTCGATTTCAGAGCCACCCTCCTACCTTCTTCAAAAGTCATGCTTGACTGTTGCAGTTATTTGTTCATGCAATCCATCCACCTGTTGGATGG